>NC_083595.1:10996959-11131353 GCF_027579695.1 Neoarius graeffei
ATTTCCAGAGAGCATTATCTGTGAACACAATTCACCGTGCCATCCGCCGTTGCCAGCTAAAACTCTATAGTTCAAAGAAGAAGCCGTATCTAAACATGATCCAGAAGCGCAGATGTCTTCTCTGGGCCAGGACTCATTTAAAATGGACTGTGGCAAAGTGGAAAACTGTTCTGTGGTCAGAAGAATCAAAATTTGAAGTTATTTATGGAAATCAGAGACGCCGTATCATTCAGACTAAAGAGGAGAAGGACGACCCAAGTTGTTATCAGCGCTCAGTTCAGAAGCCTGCATCTCTGATGGTATGGGGTTGCATTAGTGCGTGTGGCATGGGCAGCTTACACATCAGGAAAGACACCATCAATGCTGAAAGGTATATCCAGGTTCTAGAGCAACATATGCTCCCATCCAGACGACGTCTCTTTCAGGGAAGACCTTGCATTTTCCAACATGACAATGCCAAACCACATACTGCATCAATTACAGCATCATGGCTGCGTAGAAGAAGGGTCCGGGTACTGAACTGGCCAGCCTGCAGTCCAGATCTTTCACCCATAGAAAACATTTGGCGCATCATAAAATGGAAGATACGACAAAAAAGACCTAAGACAGTTGAGCAACTAGAATCCTACATTAGACAAGAATGGGTTAACATTCCTATCCCTAAACTTGAGCAACTTGTCTCCTCAGTCCCCAGACGTTTACAGACTGTTGTAAAGAGAAAAGGGGATGTCTCACAGTGGGAAACATGGCCTTGTCCCAACTTTTTTGAGATGTGTTGTTGTCATGAAATTTAAAATCACCTAATTTTTCTCTTTAAATGATACATTTTCTCAGTTTAAACATTTGATATGCCATCTATGTTCTATTCTGAATAAAATATGGAATTTTGAAAATTCCACATCATTGCATTCCGTTTTTATTTACAATTTGTACTTTGTCCCAACTTTTTTGGAATCGGGGTTGTACAAGTATTTCCTCGTGTTAATAATTCGCCATGTCAAAACAAGCAAAACTTTCCTCCTTCTTTCGACGTGAAGAGAGGTAAGCAATTTATTATATATGTTTTTCCATCAAAGTTGCATTTTGTGGTTTTGAAGCTAAGTTTTAGTGCCGTTTCTAGAACACAACATCAAGAAAACGTGGAAGAAACAGCAATAATGGAAGAGCCGGTTTCTAAGCTGCCAAAAACTAGCAATGGGAATTATTTTTTGTTACATAATGTACTCAGGCTGCCAGTCAGTGTGTGACCCCCCCCCCCCCCCTTGAAAAACCCTAGCGACGCCCCTGATTTATATGAGAAATTTGGTATTCATTGGTGTGTTTAAATTTACAGACAATACGAATGTAAACAATTGGCTTCAACTCGCATAAATATGAATTGGAAATGTTTAGTTCACTTTAGCTTATGCAAACGCACAACTCTACTAAAAGATTGATAAACGAGGCTCAATGTCCCCAACATTGAAACCTGAAAGCTTTAGAAACTCTAACAGACCTTTATTTTTTAAAGGTCCCATGGCATGAAATTTTCACATTCTGAGGTTTTTTAATGTTAAAATGAGTTCCTCTGACCTTCTTAAGTCACCCCAGTGGCTAGAAATTTCATAATGTGTAAACCAAACTATGCCCAACATTTGAGAATGGCGCGTCAAAACGGTGCGTTGATAAGCTCTTCCCTTTACTACGTCAGCAAGGGAGATGATCCCCACGCCCCCCCTCTGGATTCCCACCCACTGTATGGATTGCCCGCCCAGTTGTAGTGAGGAGACCATAGAGGGAGGACACAACAACATGGCATCACCTAAGCGAGCGAAACATGGAAATTGCGCTGTACATGGATGTGACAACACAGAAAGGAGTCTGTTTTTACTGCCGACGGGAGAGCCCCTGAAGACGCAGTGGCTTAATTTTATTTACTTCAATAATACGCCGTCGAGTCTACCTAAGACTGTGTATGTTTGTCGGAAGCATTTTCCTGAGGAATGTTTCCACAACTTGGGACAGTACAGGGCAGGTTTTGCACATCAGCTGTCACTGAAGCCTGGGTCCGTACCAAGCATCCCTGCCGCATCAGCCACAAACAGCGAACAAGTAAGTGTATAACTGTTAAGTCATTTTGCCGTGTTTTAAAATCGGTGCCACGTTAGCCTTGCAATGGCTACATTAGCTGTGCAGCTAACCGCTTCCTGCAGTTAGCCAGGTACTCTGCGCTACAAAACCAAAAAGCATGCAGCATGCTCTGTTAAACTGAGTTTAGTCTGGAAATTGACTGCAACTTATGAGCTTATGTTTTGCCGTGTTTTAAAATCGGTGCCACGTTAGCCTTGCAATGGCTACATTAGCTGTGCAGCTAACCGCTTCCTGCAGTTAGCCAGGTACTCTGCGCTACAAAACCAAAAAGCATGCAGCATGCTCTGTTATAATAGCCAATCAAAACAGTTTTTACAAAGACACCCACATTCTTTTTTTTAAGCCACTTGTTCATTTTATTTGTTTGTTTGTTCAGTAAAAACCGAAACATTTGTTGAATTTATTTTATTTCCTCGCGTCGCACCTTAATGACGTCAGCGCGCGGTATTTTTCCCTTCACGGTTTGTTCCTTCTCTCTCGCCATAGACCCCTTTCACATGACGTCACCGCGCCGCGAGATTTTGTTAGGCGCCATATTGGAAGACCAAGTACATGCACTCACAATATAAAACAAAGTATGAGCGAGAGTAAAGTGACACGATGGATGATAATTAAGGTTATGTGAGTACATTACCAGCTGCAGAAAGGGCACGGTATGTGGAGAAACTGGCTGTAATTGATGGGTTTGACCCATATGATAAGACTTGCGGCAAGGGAGAATGGAAACATAAGGAGGACCAGACACCAATTCTGCCATCTGTTTGCTACCCAGACATTGTAAACTATTTGTTGTTTACACCCAGTGCCTACACTCAGTGTTTGAACTATGCCAATATTTTCGGGGGGTCCCTTTTTTCCCGGGGGGGGGCGCTTGCGCTTGTCTCAGAGCGCGGATCTCCAAACACATGAGAAGCCCTTGTGCTTGTCTCGAAGCGTGGATCTCCAAACACATGAGAAGCCCTTGCGCTTGTCTCGAAGCGCGGATCTCCAAACACATGAGAAGCCTTGCGCTTGTCTCGGAGCGCAGATCTCCAAACACATGAGAAGCCTTGCGCTTGTCTCGGAGCGCAGATCTCCAAACACATGAGAAGCCTATCTTACGCACATATCACGTGGACTCCACACCTCCACACACGCATCGCATCTGAAGTCATAACTCATCAGGGGAAATCGTGTCCGCATTGGCATGTTCAAAAAACAACCTCGCATCAACAATGATACCACACGCAAGAAAAAAAAAAAACAGTCAGGCTACTCAACAACCAACCTGGCAGCAGCGAGCAAGCCCCAAACCATTCTAAATTATTATTATTATTAAATTGTAGAAGTCTGGGAGGCTTGCTCCTCATACAGTTATCAACTTGGGGCCAATTTAGCATGTTTTAAATCTGAATTTCTTGCGTTTGCTTACCTCAAAGTGTCCACAGATCATGCACAGACTTATCCATTATATCCACAGTTTTTTGCCAAGTCTCACACAGGTTTCTTTCAAGTCTACTGTTGGGCCAATAAATCATAAATAAAACAGCTCAGATTTGTTTAAGTCGTTTGCCACTCCACTTTATTCTCGTGGGTTCACGTACCGCTGCTGTTATTTCCCCCTAATCACGAGTTTGTTGGTCTTCCAATATGGCGCAGGGTCTGTTTACTTCCGGTTTCGGGTGACGTCAGTGAAAGGGGTCTATAGTAAGATACCCACATCCGCTTGTTCTGACCCACTGGAGGTAGCGTCACAGTGCTGTTAGCCAATCAGAGGTAACATGTTTACATGTCATGAATATTAATGATAAGACCCGCCCCCACCCTCTACCCTTCCCCGCCTCCTGCTTCTCATTAGCAAAATGACGCACTGGGAAAAGCGCTGAAATGGGGCTTTCTCCCAGGAGGCTATATCTACGTGCCGAGGGTTCATTTCGAGAAAGGATGCGGATATAACATCCGGAAACCTCCACGAGCCCGTTTAAAGCATCAACAAACCACCATGCCATGGGTCCTTTAACAGTACTGTTTTGGGATTTTGCTGAGTTTACCTTCAACTGTCTGATTTTTTTCAAAGTAATGAACTGTGTAGCAGGAAAATCACCGCGTTTTCTAAATGCACTCCTGAAAATTATTCATTAACTAGGGGAATTAAATTTGATATTTTTGACATGTTAATCATTAATGTACATGAAAGAAAGAGGCTTAAAAGTTATAACTTGTTTTAGTGAAAATAAGTACTAAAATGCACTAGAATGCAGGGTTTTGCATGTTATGTTATTAAAATATTTTCAGGAGACGTTGTCCCCCCATCTTAGTTTGACTTTCAAAAGTTCAGGGTTTTTTTCTTTGCTCCACTTTCATCTCTATTGACTCCCTGACTTTGACCAAAGAGCGGAAGTTCAGTACTTTTACACAGCTGTAGTCAGCTGCTTCTTCCCACATGAGCTGAAGTTGCCCAGCAATGGTGTTTTCAGGGACTGAAGCAGCCCTCTCTCCTCTTGCCACTCTTCAGTCACAGGTCTGACGCTTAGTGCAGGAAAGATGTACTCGCGGTCCTCGTGCCAAAGGTCAACCAGGGTATGGTCCTGGGCGTACACCCTGAGTGGTACAGACAGGGACTGCCAGACCTCGTCCACTATCTTCTTCAGCACCCTGGAAGACCTGACGCCGATGACTCCACCAAGCTTCTCTGGAGATTTTCTTATGAGGTGGCCCAGTTTGATAATACCAGCCTCGACAAACTTGGTGTGAAGTGATGTGGAAGAAAGCATGCTAGATGTAAAGAAGTCATTGCATAACAGTGGCTCCTCAAAGATCCACAAACCAGGTCTGAGGTCCGTGGTCCGTGTGGTCCTGAACGTCCTCCACGCTGCTCCTCAGCCTACACAGAAGAGGTTCAATGACAATACTGTAGAGCTGGCCTGAGATGGTGCAACTGTGTCTGATTCCTCTTTTAACTGGCACAGGGCAGCTCAACCCTCCTCCCACCTTTACTAAACAGCAGGCTTCATTATACAATAGTTTGACCCAGGATAAAAAGCTCCCCCCAATTCCAAAAGCCTGCAAGGTGGAGAAGAGAAAACCATGAACCACACGATCAAACGCCTTTTCTTGATCAATGGATAAAATACCAACATTAATATTATACAAATTACAAACATCAAATATATCCCTTATTAAAAATAAATTATCATACATTGACCTGTCTGGAATACAATAAGACTGATCTGCACCAATAAATAAATCAATAAAATGTTTTAATTTATTTGATAAAACCTTGGAGAGGATCTTATAGTCCATACATAAAAGAGCTACAGGTCTCCAGTTCTTTAAAAGAGCTAGGTCTCCCTTCTTGGGCAGCAGTGAAAGAACTGCTCGCCTACAGGAAGCCAGAAGTCTCCCTTTTTGAAAACACTCTTTAAAAATGGCCAAAAGGTCCCGTCCCGGTATTGTCCAGATGTGTTTAAAAAAGTCAGAAGGAAGACCATCTAGTCCCGGAGCCTTGCCTGGTGCCATTTGGGACACCGCAGCTGTCAGCTCATCTAAAACGATTTCTGCGTTCAGAGTGTTCTGGTCTTCTAAGCTCAGTTGAGGAAGCCCCTGCTGAAGCTCTGCAGCACAGTCCATGTCACAGCTACCCACGCTGAATAAATCTGTATAAAACTCCACTGCAAGCTTCCTCATCTCGGCTGGATCTGTAGTGATGTTTCCATCAGAACGACGAAGACAGACCATTCGTTTCCTCTGAACAGCAGATTTCTCCAAATTAAAAAAGAAAGAAGTTGGTGCATCCATGTCTTGGAGTCTAGTAAAACGTGCTCGGACTAGTGCTCCTTTAGCTCTGTCCTGCAGAAGGGAGTTGAGTTCCTGCCTTTTAAAAATTAACCCATCATTTTTTTGTTGATCAGCTTGTGAGGGAAAGAAATTTTTTCCAAGTCTCTTATTTCCTCTTCCAGTTTCTGGACAGTTCTCTGGATTTTAGCTGTGGAATTAGAAGAGTACTGCTGGCAAAACACTCTAATTTGGGCCTTTCCTACCTTCCACCACTTCAGGAGTGAAGGACAAGTTTCCTTCCTGGATCTCCAATAGATCCAAAATAATTTTACATTTTTACAAAAATTAAGATCATGCAATAACTTAACATTAAAATGCCAAAAGGACTTTGGTTTTTCCGTGGGAGATAAACAACAACAAAAAAAAGCTCCAAAAAAACTAAGTGATGATCTGTAAAAACAACAGGGGAGATTTGGCAGTCAATAACTCTTGAAATAAAAGGTGCAGAAATATAGAATCTGTCCAACTTTGCTGCACAGACTCTACCGTCAGATATTTTCACCCATGTGTATTGTCGGACTGAAGAGCGCTTCATTCTCCACACATCAACCAGATCAGTTCTCTTTAAAAAGTGAGATAAAATGGATGAGGAGTGAATGTGTGGTTCCTCTCCAGTGCTATCTAATGTAAAGTCTGTGCAGCAGTTCCAGTCTCCCCCCATTAAAACACACTCCCCTGGATCATTAAAACTTAACTTCTCTTTTAATAAATTAAACAACTCTTCACGTTCAGAGCCTTGGTTTGGTGCATAAACATTGATAAAACTAAGAGTAAAATCCTGTATTTAAACTTTTACCATAAGAACTCTACCTTTCACCAACTCTGTACTGGACACGATGTTTATATCTAAAACAGGAGAGAATAAAATCGCAACTCCTGCACTAAAATTTGTGCCATGACTAAGAACATATTGTCCATTCCACCATAAATCCCAGGCTATTTTATTCGACTCGTCACTATGGGTTTCCTGTAATAAAATAATATCCAGTTTTTTCTAATTACTTCAGATAATAAAACTCTTTTCTGTTCATCTCTTCCCCCATTTATATTTAAAGCCGTGACTCTTAAACCCTGCATATTGAAAGATAAGAGACGGAAATGTAAAGAGACAGATAAAAAGAACCAGTAGAGATAAAACACCCAGTGCTGTGCGGCCATTAAAAAATTTTATTTTCTAAGTTTCATTTTCTTAATCATTCAACTTTTGGACTTTTTTAACCCTTTCCTCAGACCAGTAATGTGCTTTTTTAACCGATAACGTTTTTTTTTTCCATCTAGTAAATCCATTCCAACAACTCTTTGAAGTGTGGTAACTGATCTGATAAACTTTTCAACATTGGGAAAATAATCTTTAACATTCGCTTTTTTTCCCCAAAAAAGTTTCATCCAAAAAGTTATTAATTTCCTCTAATGAATAGAGGTCCTCACTTTGAGAGATGCTGTCTGTTATAGAAACAGAGTCAGAGTCACAGTCCATGTCAGTCACATTGTCACCATAACAGCAGTTTGGCTTCGTCACCTCTTCTGCCTCACTGTCGGGTCTGAGAGCCTCCTGTAAAACCGGAGACTCCGCGTCCTGCTCAGACCCCCCCACACCGACCTCTCCCGGCTCCACCCTGCTCTGTTCAGCCTCCATCAACTCCGCTGGAACACTACTTCCGGTATCCGTAGCTCCAAGCACGGAGCTTCTGAACTCAACCTGAGCGGGTGGAGCAGATTCAGATGGCGTTGGCCAACCACTGTTCACCTGCACACTGTCAGTCACATCAGTCATTCTACTGCCCCCCGCCTCACTGTCAGTCAGTCACAACAGCTTCACCGCTGTTCACCTCCACACTGTCAGTCACATCAACTACCCCGCTGTCCCCCTCCCCACTGTCAGTCACAACATCCACACCACTGAACACTTCCCTACCATCAACTACCCCGCTGTCCACTTCCCACTGTCAGTCATATCAACTACCCCGCTGTCCCCCTTCTCACGGTCAGTCACATCAACTACCCCGCTGTCCCCCTCCCCACGGTCAGTCTCCGCAGTCACCCCACTATCAGTCCCATTCCTTCCCCTTTCCTCACTGATACCCCTTTTCCACCAAATCAGTTCCAGGGCTGGTTTGGAGCTGGTGCTGGTTCACAACTCATTCAACTTGCGAGCCAGCAGAGAACCAGTTTGCTTTTCCATCACTAGCGGTGCTAAGCGGAGCCACATCATTACTTCGCTGTATACGTCATTACATCGCTGTATACGTCAGTTACGTCACTGTAAACGTCAGTTACGGCGCTACGTTTACATAAACCTTGGCGCGAATATCAAAGCAAAAACAACACGGAAGAAGCAGCAGCGGCAACAACAACAACAATAATAATGGATGACTTCGCGTTTGTACAGCTGCGGCTTCTCGTCACTTAAAAATGGCGATCTTTCGCGGTCTTGTTATTGTTGTTGGTCTTAACAACTCTGCCCTCCCGCTGACGTAAGTGGTTCTTTCCTCTGGCCCAGCAGAGAGGTGGTGCTAGCCTGGAACCGGTTTTTCTGGCTCCAGAGCCAGTTCTTTGTCAGTGGAAACAGAAAACCCGGTTCCAAACTAAGCACTGGCCCCAAACCAGCCCTGGAACTGCTTTGGTGGAAAAGGGGCATGACAGTCCCAGCGGCAGCAGCCGGCTCTGCTCCCCGCTGTCTGTGAGGACGCGACCCGCCTGTGTCCCACATCCCCACACTCAAAACATTTCATGCTCCCTGAACTCGCATAAACCATGTAAAACCCTTCCTCGTGTTAAACACGGAAGGAAGCTTCCAGTGTTTGAGTCGGGGAGTCCAGAAACAGAAACACTTGTCTCCGTAGAGACTGAATGTGTTTTAATGTATCGCTCCTACAGCCCAAACTCACCGTCCGGAATCCGCTCGCCAATTTCCCGAAGCGCTTCAGTTCTCGCTCCAGCGCCTCGTTGGGAATAAACGGAGGGACTCCGGACACGGTGACCCGGACAGAGGGCACCGCCAGCGGGGAAACTTGGACAAACTCATTGTTCCACGGGTGATTGCTCGAAGACAACGAGGGAGGCTCAGCCTCCTCTAAAAATGATGAACATAGTGTAGGATGAATTGCGCTAGGCTTATATTATAGCCGACCTTATAACATTGCTATTTCAGATCCAGAATCATAGAAATATATGTGCTCAACCCAACTACAGTGCGAAATCATTCCGTTATAACTTTCCCCAGTTCACCTAATGTGTGCGTGAGTTTCTCCCCCTCGTGACAGCGCGATGCAGCGCAGCCTCAGTGGACTTCAACGGCATTTGGGAGCTCTGCGCTTTTCAATCTCAAAATGCAAGACGGTTATTGGACAAATACTGCGAAAACGCCCGCCCACCGGACTCCCAGCCTCACAGTGGGAGGGACATGGCAAAGCTTTCCGCGAGGATACTGGTGATTGGTGAAAGCGGCCGGACATTTTCTTTGATTGACAGCTCGTTTCAAATATAGACAGGCAGCGGTGAATTTCAGTTCAGTCCCATGCAGATTTGCAAGTGCTGTGGTGTATTGTAAGAGATCAGCTTACATTTCGATTTCATTCATTACATACGGTTTCTACCAGCTTTTTTAGTTTGTATATATTTTCATTGTAAATAAAGTGTAAATATAGTGTTGTCAAGTTTGCTATCTTAGTTCCAGAAATTTCGTTTATTTGAGTGATTGAACTTGAACTTGAGGGGGCTAGTCAGCTAGCAAGAAAGCTGCACACGGATGCCAAGCATTGCTGATTTAATTTTGGCGAAGCCATTTGCCAGTCTTCCTTTTGAGGAAAAAATTAAAATTAAAGAGCAGGGTAGACCAACACCTCAAATTGACTTGGTGAAAAAGGTAGGGAATAATGCTCGTTCCTTTCAGCTCTCCTGGTACGAGAAAGTGAATTGGC
The DNA here is from genome assembly GCF_027579695.1 of Neoarius graeffei. NCBI lineage: Eukaryota > Metazoa > Chordata > Actinopteri > Siluriformes > Ariidae > Neoarius > Neoarius graeffei. Next base: position 11,006,826 of record NC_083595.1, read on the forward strand.
TAACAGCAAGTGACCCACATCAACAACAGTAAATAGGCTACTTTAGTAATATGTCATGGAGGGACCAAAAATATAGAATCTATTTAAAATGTTTATGCTGAGTATATTATATTGGAATATATATTTTTCTGGATATGAATTAAACACCGCTACAATTTGAAAAACATTTTTAAACAAAAATGCAGCTGAGAACATTTCACACTACAGACCTGGATTAAAAGTGAAGGGTTATCAAAATTGTCAGTAAAACATCTCATCTCATTATCTCTAGCCACTTTATCCTTCTACAGGGTCGCAGGCAAGCTGGAGCCTATCCCAGCTGACTACGGGCAAAAGGCAGGGTACACCCTGGACAAGTCGCCAGGTCATCACAGGGCTGACACATAGACGACCATTCACACCTACGGTCAATTTAGAGTCACCAGTTAACCTAACCTGCATGTCTTTGGGGGGAAACCAGAGCAAACCCATGCAGAACATGGAAACTCCGCACAGAAAGGCCCTTGCTGGCCCCGGGACTCGAACCCAGGACCTTCTTGCTGTGAGGCGACAGCGCTAACCACTACACCGCCGTGCCGCCGTCAGTAAAACATTTCTCAGTCAAAATAAGTAAAATATAGGGAAAGTGTCATTGAATGAAATGTGTGGCACCCAGCTCTATGTTTGGCTCCCCAAGGTCAGTGCTTGTGCCTATTCCAGAACACTCTGCTGTTACTGCTGAGGTTCCTGACAAAGAGCTGCTTTCAATAATGATCAATTTTTAAACAACATGCCACAATTTTAAAATATAAAATGTTAAAATATACCCCTCCAACACCACCATCATGTATATTGGACAGTAGGCTAATGGGCCAAAAGAACCTGCTATTTCAGTTTGTGACCCTGCCAACAATCAGCCAGATCAGAGGCAAGAGTATGGGCAAAATTGATGTGTTTTTTCTTTTTTCTTTTAAAATCTGGAAATATCGTAACCGACCAGCCTCCCCTGTTTTAAAGACTACCAGCCGCCACTGCATTGTTTATATACATATATATATATATATATATATATATATATATATATATATATATATATATATATATATATATATATATTCCTCCGGGTGCTCCGGTTTCCCCCACAGTCCAAAGACATGCAGGTTAGGTTAACTGGTGACTCTAAATTGACCGTAGGTGTGAATGTGAGTGTGAATGGTTGTCTGTGTCTATGTGTCAGCCCTGTGATGACCTGGCGACTTGTCCAGGGTGTACCCCGCCTTTCACCCGTAGTCAGCTGGGATAGGCTCCAGCTTGCCTGCGACCCTGTAGAAGGATAAAGCGGCTAGAGATAATGAGATGAGATGAGATATATATATATATATATATATATATTGCTCTCTATGAGCTGTCTGTCACAGGTAATGCTGCAGGAGAAACAGGAAGTTGACGATAAAACATTCTACATTAGAAAATAACACCAAACCATGTTTATTATTCACAGTTGTGAAAGTTACAGTAGCAGACTTTCCCACCTCCAAGTGGCTGAAATGTATCACCACCTGCACTCTGTCTAACAACTCCACTTACATCTGGTACAAGAACGGAGAGCCTCTTCCTCAGCAGCGCCGGACTGATCAGTATTACTTGCTCCCAAAAGAGGAAAAAGAAGAAGCAGGCAGCTACTCCTGCGCTGTAAGAGGACATGAGGATCTTCGCTCTCCTGCTGTCTGTAAGAACTCACTTTAACCTTCACTCACTCTGTCATCGTCTCACTGGCAGCTTCTGTTAGTTTACAATAAACTCACATACAGTGATTCATGGATCAGGACTTTTAAAGCAACACTTTTCATCAAGAAAACTCTGTCTTATCCCAGCATCGGCACTATCAGAGCGTGTATAAGAGGCACATCAAAAATGCCACTGTGCTGGTGGATTTTGCCACACCCCATTTTGCACTGCTGCACCTACATTATCACATGTTACTAGCAACAGTGAGGAAATGTGATAACATTGACTTCTGTCCAAACAAAATGACCACATGCTATTATTAACCAGCAAATTACACTTTTGTTCGCACAAAACTAGAACCTCATGTTGCTTCTGTTTTATTTCTAAACATTCAGCAAACAGCACATGGTTAATGTTTCTCATGGTGGGACTGGCCGTCTTCTTGGCAGTAACGCTCCTCGGTCTTCTTCCTGCCGTTCTGTGCATTAAGTGAGCAACTGAATTCTTTCATCGTGACAAATAATCTGTACCATAAACTTAATCCAGTCTTAAGCATTAGCTGAATGATGCAGGAACAGATTCAACAGCCATGTTTTGATGTCATTTGTGTGAACAGGAGGAAGAGAAGAGCAGAGAGAGACACAGACGGTCAGGTACTGAGAGAACTTTTCACTTTACAGCTTTATCTTCATCAAGCTCCCCATAAAGTTCCTATAAATCTGTTACTGAGTAAATACTGAAGAAGATTTCTGTTCATTTCTCTCAGTGTGTTCCATCACCTGGAGATGACACATACACAGAACTGAACTCCAGGACGATGTCCCCGGACTATGACACACTGCAAGTACGTTTACTGTGTGTGTGTGTGTGTGAGAGAGAGAGAGAGAGAGACCATGCACATACCATATTTAGTTCTCTAAACTCTTTATTTCCCCCCAGAATGTTAAAAGCTCTGCCAGTGAGACTTACACAACCCTGAACCCTGCAGCCATGTCCTCTGATTATGACACGCTGACAGTAAGTGTGTTCCTGCTTCACCAGACTGAAATAAATAGTCACCGTCACCTCTCTTTCATCAGAACAGCACAGGTTTTTAAAACTTATCTTGCCTTCCAGATTTTATTTTCAGCCTTGTAGTTTCGATGGATCCAGATGTTATGGGTTTGTCACAATAGATGGCTGATGTTCAAATTGGTTCCATATCTGTGGTGAAGTGTTTGAAAGTGTAATGCCTCCTGAGACTGCTAATTGGCGAAATGATTCATGACAGTTAAAATGATTATTTTCTTTCGTTATTTTTTTACTCCAATAATAATTCCTGAATACAAGACTGTAATAAATTGACAAATGTTTATTTCATTTATTTTGGTGGATTTTACAGAAGTGGCACATCCAGATATTTGAAATCTGCAACTTTGTCCTGTGACAGAAAGTCGATAGACAGGAAGTGTGTGTTTGTGCAAAAGAGTGTTTATTACAGTGTATAATTTTATAATGTGTGTGTTTTTATTTCAGAGTTTGGCTCATTGACTCAGTGAGGAGAAGTACTCCAGAACTGAAGAATGATAACGAACAGTAGATTTCGGTTAGTAATGGGTGTGTAGCGATATATAGTGTGATGATAAATCGTGATACAAATTTGATGATTCAAATCGATGAAATAAAAAATTAATCATTATTATTGTTAGGCTGCAAAATCTCTTAGTTTTTCCAAGCTGTAATTGCATTGTTTAGACAACAGCGGGCACAATAATGTACAATAGTGGGAATACAGGTGACTTCATTGTAGGTGGAAGTAACACAGCAGTAATGCTGAAACACACAAAAACCAGATCTAAAATGGGAAAGAGCTGTTGTGTGATTGACTGCACAAATAGATTTAACAAGAAATCAGAGCTCTGGTTAGAGCTCAAGCAAATGGAGGGAGGACAAATCTTGATAAAAGTTTATTAAGAAGATGCCTATTTGTTATTGACTTTTTCATTTTTCATCAAAGGAATATTTTATTTAATAGGCAATTATATTTTTCTCTAACCTTTACTAATATGGGTAATTAATTATTGTTAGTTATTAAGAAAATGAAACAAAGGTTTATTTTAATTCAACAAAAGGAATATTGAAGTTGATAAAGAATAGGTGAATACATTTTTTAAATATTTTTTGGTCATAAAACATTCTTCATTTAATTTTTTTTTCAAAAAATATTGTGGGAAAATCGAATTGTGAACCCAAGATCATGAATCAAATCGAATTGGGTGAATCGTTAGATGCCTAGTTAGTGACTTTATATTCAGCATCATGAACAGTACAGGAAGGATGCTCAGGGTACGAGCTTTAGGATTAGAGTTGAAGATTAGATTTAAACAGCATTACGACATCATAACAAACTCATCTCTGTCTTAAGTGACATTGCTTTGTTATTCAAGCAACTCCTTTAGTTTCTTAGTTGTCTTTTTGCACATTTCATATATTTTACACACACACACACACACACACACACACACACACACACACACACACACACACACACACACATATAATGAGTGTAGTGGTCTGGAATAATCCGTCACATTTTCTACTACATCTCTCTCTCCAGCTTTTTCTCTTCATTGTCTCGTCACTTGCTTGATCTCTGTTCACGCTGACATCAGTGGGGAAATAATCACTTTATGCTCATCACTTGTTTAAAAAAAATGATAACTTTATTTGCTTTTGTCTGATCCTATTTGTTATTTTCATGTGTTGTTAAAAGCTGGTTAATGATGATGATGAGAACCGATAATGTAAGAAAACCAACCTCCATCAAGATGAATTCTACTGTCGGCTCTGTTACTGTACAATGTTCAAAATGTTTCTCTGTGCAAGAATAAAACTGAGCTTCTGAGCTTTTATATTGTGATTTTTTATTATTTTATTTTGTAGACCATCTTCAAACAGTAACACAAACCTCTTTATATAATATAGAGAACAATCCTGGTCATTTAAAAAGTGATCAAAGAAAAAATACGTCAAAACACTAAATAAATAAAAAGAAGCTCAGCTTCTTGTGGGAAAATGTCAGAATTTCATGAGTCGACAGTCTGAACCAACTCAAACCTGACTGGTCAGAGCGCACCACCTTTTGAAGGAAAGGAGAGAAATTTATAACAGATGAAACGAGAGAGAAAGAAAACTGGAATCAGGACACAAAACATCTTCAACTTGGTTTAGAAAAAGAAACTAGAAGGCAAAAGTTTGTAAATTATCTTTGATGTTGGCTTGACACAGCTCGCAAAACAATATCAGAGGTGTTCACGAAGGTGTTGCGAGAAAGCTGCGATGGTATTCTCGGGTGTTGCTGGGTGTTGGGTGCTAGGGTGTTGGTTGCTAGAGTGTTGCTGGAGGGGTTTGGTTTTGGGGTTGCCACCTTCAATGAGGGAAAATAAGGGACACTTGTTATTTATTTAGACTGTTTTAACTTGAAAATATTTCTCGAATGCAAACAATATTTATGAATTATACAATAAATCTATCTAATACTCTTTAACCTTCAGTCCAACCTGAACCCTTGACCGAGTTAAACAGCCTGATCTAATATTTAGCCTGATGCTAGCTAGCTTGACAGTGCCCTCGATACTTCTTCTCCCTCGAGCCTAATTATTTTATGGCTTTTATTTTGGTTTATGATTTTCAGGAAAATCCTCATCATTCAATCAGATCTCGAAAAAGAACATCACAGAACACAAACATGTATTAAACAACATCATCATGCCATCTCCTCATCAGGGGAAGTCTGAGGGAAAAGGTACTGAGTGATTCCACTCTGTTCGTCCACTGCTCGGATGTTATCATCACCTGCTGCGTGCTCCATGATCAGTCAAGTCAACTTTATTGTCAAATATGCTATACATGCTCGACATACAGCACAGATGAAATATCAGTCCTCTCTGACCCACGGTGCAAACAGGCAATTCAATAAATAAAAATAGAATAATTGAAAAAAAAAAACAATATAAACAGTATAAACACTCTAGATAGGAACTAGACATAGACTAAACACTCAAACAATATAAACAGTATAAATAAACAGTATAAACACTAGATAAGAACTACACACAGACTAAACACTCAAACAGACAATATAAACAGTATAAACACTCTAGATATGAACTAGACGTAGACGAAACACTCATATATATACACATACACACACACACACACACACACACATACATATACATACAGTGGTGCTTGAAAGTTTGTGAACCCTTTAGAATTTTCTATATTTCTGCATAAATATGACCTAAAACGTCATCAGATTTTCACACAAGTCCTAAAAGTAGATAAAGAGAACCCAGTTAAACAAATGAGGCAAAAATATTATACTTGGTCATTTATTTATTGAGGAAAATGATCCAATATTACATATCTGTGAGTGGCAAAAGTATGTGAACCTCTAGGATTAGCAGTTAATTTGAAGATGAAATTAGAGTCAGGTGTTTTCAATCAATAGGATGACAATCAGGTGTCAGTGGGCACCCTGTTTTATTTAAAGAACAGGGATCTATCAAAGTCTGATCTTCACAACACATGTTTGTGGAAGTGTATCATGGCACGAACAAAGGAGATTTCTGAGGACCTCAGAAAAAGCATTGTTGATGCTCATCAGGCTGGAAAAGGTTACAAAACCATCTCTAAAGAGTTTGGACTCCACCAATCCACAGTCAGACAGATTGTGTACAAATGGAGGAAATTCAAGACCATTGTTACCCTCCCCAGGAGTGGTCGACCAACAAAGATCACTCCAAGAGCAAGGCGTGTAATAGTCAGCGAGGTCACAAAGGACCCCAGGGTAACTTCTAAGCAACTGAAGGCCTCTCTCACATTGGCTAATGTTAATGTTCATGAGTCCACCATCAGGAGAACACTGAACAACAACGGTGTGCATGGCAGGGTTGCAAGGAGAAAGCCACTGCTCTCCAAAAAGAACATTGCTGCTCATTTGCAGTTTGCTAAGATCATGTGGACAAGCCAGAAGGCTATTGGAAAAATGCTTTGTGGATGGATGAGACCAAAATAGAACTTTTTGGTTTAAATGAGAAGCATTATGTTTGGAGAAAGGAAAACACTGCATTCCAGCTTAAGAACCTTATCCCATCTGTGAAACATGGTGGTGGTAGTACCATGGTTTGGGCCTGTTTTGCTGCATCTGGGCCAGGACGGCTTGCCATCATTGATGGAACAATGAATTCTGAATTATACCAGCGAATTCTAAAGGAAAATGTTAGGACATCTGTCCATGAACTGAATCTCAAGAGAAGGTGGATCATGCAGCAAGACAACGACCCTAAGCACACAAGTTGTTCTACCAAAGAATGGTTAAAGAAGAATAAAGTTAATGTTTTGGAATGGCCAAGTCAAAGTCCTGACCTTAATGCAATCAAAGATGTTGTGGAAGGACCTGAAGTGAGCAGCTCATGTGAGGAAACCCACCAACATCCCAGAGTTGAAGCTGTTCTGTATGGAGGAATGGGCTAAAATTCCTCCAAGCCGGTGTGCAGGACTGATCAACAGTTACCGGAAACGTTTAGTTGCAGTTATTGCTGCACAAGGGGGTCATACCAGATACTGAAAGCAAAGGTTCACATACTTTTGCCACTCACAGATATGTAATATTGGATCGTTTTCCTCAATAAATAAATGACCAAGTATAATATTTTTGTCTCATTTGTTTAACTGGGTTCTCTTTATCTACTTTTAGGACTTGTGTGAAAATCTGATGATGTTTTAGGTCATATTTATGCAGAAATATAGAAAATTCTAAAGGGTTCACAAACTTTCAAGCACCACTGTACATAAATTGGTTCAAATAACCAAACAGTCAAGGGCACTTGAGGTATAACAGGTAAACATGAAACATGAAATAAGCAGTGTAAACAAACTAGCAGCTGTTAAGATGAGGTAGTGCGGAATAGTGCAAATGGGCGAGGTAAAGTGAGATGTGCGGTCCCTGAGTTCAGTGTGTTAATGAACGATGAGGTGTGTGTGTGTGTGAATTGGGGGGGGGGGGCCTGTGAGGATGACATGTCAGATGCTGAAGGGGGGTGTTTGAGCAGAATCTGTGGCAGGGGGCAGAGGGGGGAGGAGGGGCAGAACAGGGAGGGAGTTGAGCCTCCTGACTGCCTGGTGAAAGAAACTGTTCTTGAGCCTGCTGGTTTTGGCCCGGAGACTCCGCAGTCTCTTCCCCGACGGCAGCAGGCTGAAGAGGCTGTGAGATGGGTGGGTGGGGTCACCTGCAATCCTGATGGCTTTGCGGGTGAGGCGGGAGTTATAAATATCCATTAGAGAAGGGAGAGAGACACCAATGATCCTCTCAGCTGCTCTCACGATGCGCTGCAGAGACTTGCAGCAGGAAACGGTGCAGGCGTGTACAGTTCAAGTTATTCTCTGCCCCATAACACTGATTCTGATCGTCTCCTCGATTTCTTGTGAAACTTGTTTGATTTTATTCCCCATGATGTTATTTCCACCACTCTGAAGACTTGGTGTATGTACGAAACTGTGTGGAGGAGAAATATAGGACAATTCATGTTCTTTATCGACTCAACAGTGGATGCAGGATTTTATTTTTCAATACAAGCCAATTCCATATTATTATTATTATTATTATTATTATTATTATTATTTTAGAAGCCTTTATTTGTCACACATTCACTCAAGCACAGACTTAAGCACAGTGAAATTCCTTCTCTGCATTTAAAGGTCATAGGCAACGGTCGGAGGTGAAATGTAGAATATCAACTTTATTTAGAAGAACGACCCCAAAAGCAAATTCAATCTTCCTGGTGTCTAATTTGCACCCTAAAACTGAATAAAATGGTTAAAATATACTGTTTTGCCCAAATTCCCAAGGTTTGTTTACATCTCACTTTTGCGCACTTTCACCGCCAGGGGACCGACATCGAGACGTCATTTAAGCCAAACAGACTGGGAGCAGCTCTGTGTTTACTTGTGAACCGAGCACACGTGTACGGACTTTGGTCGTGAGAGGTTGTGTAAAATGTCAGAAAGCGATTGCTATTTTGAAGTAGGAACTCTCCAAATTAAATATCGAGAGGTGAAACCATATATGAACCTATGGCTGCTGCAAAGCAATCGGTGAACCCAGATAGCAGAGGGTCGTTGATTCGACGTGGAATCATCGGCATGTTCTTCGACCTATACGCCGTCGAATCACCGTCGATCACCGACGTTGATTCAACACCGCTTTGCTCATACGAGTTTCCGTTGAAAAGTGGCTGGTGGCCGACAGAGAATAGACCCCCTTTCACCCTTTATTCAACTACGGATTTCGGTCGATTTATAGTTGAATTTTCGGCAATGATTCATCCAACTTTACTTCCTGTTTTATGTACAACAGGAAGGCTACAAATTAAGCAAAACAGGCTAAATTAAACTAGCTAACAATAAAGCATCGGAGCTCTTGCCTAGGATGAACACACATTACTTCAACCATGAAGGTGAACATTTATATCAATGTGCGTAGGCTACGTCCTGTTTTATGTACAACAGGATATAAAAAATGCATGCACCAATGCACCCCTCCTAATGTTTGTCAAGCTATGTAATAAGGCATACATTTTACCATTTATAAGGAACAGAACACACTTGAACAAGTTCTTAGAAACATTTTCGGATTTATTTACAAATGTACAATTTTGTAGCCTACTCCTCCTGCGGCGCAGACACCTGTACATGGAAACAGAAAAACATAACCGAAATTAATTTGATGCAGCATTGACAAAGAAAGTCAGCAGTAGGCTATTGGTTTCAAAATGAAATGCCACCCTACATCACGTCTCCTCATCCCTCCCTCCCTCTCTCTGGCGCATATTTCAGCCACTTCTTCACGGCGTCACTGAAATTGGCGCGCGTGCTCCCTGGCAGCTGCTTTTGTAGAGCATCTGAAAGAAAAAGAACAAAACATTGAGAATTTGCATGGTGATAATTGTTTAAGTTTGAGTTGGGAAGACTATGTCACACTCTAGTGGTAGGTGGCAAGTAATAGCACTAATACAGAAAATATATGTAAAAATCAGAAACCATAGGTGTGAATCTTGTGACAATTAAAACGGGATTTAAAAATAATAATAGTAGTAATTTCCCCATTGACAAAGCGGAAATAGAAATGCCACTACCAAACCGTTCGTCACTCAGTCAGCCTCCCTGGACTTGCCTGCACACCTGCTTTTTCTGAGTAAGGCGCCTGGTAAGTTTCTTAATCCTTTGCATCTTTCACAATATGTTTGTCATTGTCATTATAATCGTAATGTTACAGTTAGTGAAGGAGTTGTTAAAGAACGTTTAGAAGTAGTGTGCAAGTACTTGCGACAGCTTTCTATTTTACCCTCTTTTACAGCTTTGTGCACATGCATAACCTACCAAACAGGACATCATGCATTTTGGTGTCCTTAAAGGCAGTTTTTTCCCCCTTTCCAGCCCAGTTGAACTGGCTGGCCAAGCTGTTGTCCAGGAGGCTACGCAGCATCCGCCTCACCGTGACCCCTACATCAGTTCCGCCACAAAGGGCTAAGGTAGACACCTGATAGAATAAAATGTAGCATGAAGACAATGTGAAAGTATTCAGTGTTTATCATTGTTTCATTGATTCACAACGACATTAAATATTTGTGTTTCCTTTTGCAGGTGTTGCAGATGATTGGAAAAGAAAGGTAAGAATAAGTACCATCAGCTGCTTTTGATTGGCATCTTCCTTGACCAGGGCCTCTGCTGCCAAAAACTCCTCCATGGTGGAGAGTGGGAGCTTGGTAAGGGGTGATGTCTGGGGTGTGTCTTGTCTCCCCATCTCTCTCCTTTGGGCCCTGACCTCTTGCTCCAGCCTTCCTATCATCCCCTTCATCTCCCTGTTTTCCCCCTTCAGCTCCCTGATTTCCTCCCTCAGCTGGCCAAGGAGAGAGATCACGGTGCTGATGCCCATGTCTGTTAAGTAACACGAAACATTAGGACTTTTGTTACGCATTGCTTGTCATTTTTGAAAAGTGATTACAGTTGAGGACTCACCACGCAGCAACTCATTGTTCCGCTGTTGGGATGGCAGAGGTGTGGCTGAAATATCAGAGTACAATTTAGTTCACTGCAGGGTGCTTAATTTAAATGTCTGTTCTAAATTGACAATTTTCATGTTGATTGATTTCCTCTTTGACTTACCATGGAAGCGATGACGTGGCTGGGGTGAATCTGAAAAATTGTATGGTCAGTTGATCAGAACACATCTACATAGATGTTTTTTTTTTTTTAGTCGTTTATGGCATAAATCAAGGCAATGTATAGTTACCATGGGTTAGTGGCTGACTGTGATGTAGGGGGCCTGGCGGGGTTTCTGACGACGGTAAATCTGAAAAATAGTAAGCAGTCAGTTTCCCTCCCTCAGCTGGCCAAGGAGAGCAATGACTGTGTTGATGGCCATGTCTGTTAAGTAACACCAAACATTAGGAGTTTTATTTCACATTGCTGGTAATTTATGACCAGTGAATACAGTTGTGGACTCACCACGCAGCAACTGATTGTTCACCTGTCGCAACGGCAGAGGTGAAGCTGAAATGTCAGAGTACAATTTTGTTCACATTTAGTTTAAAACACATCTACAGTACATAGACATTTTTTGTTTGTTTTTTTTCAGTCGTTTATGGCATAAATCAAGGCAATGTATAGTTACCATGGGTTAGTGGCTGGCTGTTAAGTACAAGGCCTGGCGGGGTTTCTGACGGCAGTGAATCTGAAAAATAGTAAGCAGTCAGTTGATCAAAACATCTTCACTTACTTACTGGTATTTTAGTTTCTGGCATAAATAAAGGAAATGCATAGTTACCATGAGTTAATGGCTGGCTGTGAAGGAACTGGCTGGCTGGGTGTCTACTGGCTGACTGGGTGTCTAAAGACGGAAATGAAATCATTATTATTTCAGACAAGTTCTAGGTCTTCAGTAGAACAACAACAAGTGGTACAGATAGTCACCTTCATTAAGGGAGGGGAATTGCCACTCACTGTCCAGCTGAGTGGCGTCAATAGATGGTGGCCTCCTCCCCTTACACCTTGGTTGTGCCTCCTCCTCGCTGTCCTCCTCAAAATACCTTTTGTTTGGACTTTAAAATAAACACAGGACCTTACTGCCACAGCTCAAAACACAAACGAAACTGTACTTGAACTTATAACTGCAAGTTGTGATTTAAAAAGAATTTTTACCGTCTTTTCCTGGGCCCCATCTCACCATCAGACTGCAGGTCTGCTGTAAGGCAGCCTTCCTCCAGCGATCGGTTGAGGCAGGACCTGGCTTTGGCAAAGGTGGCTGAAAGGGAAGGCAGTCTTAATGATATTGGCTTAATGCAATATTGAAGTATTGTCATTGGTTTAATGAAGTAGCTATGCAGCTCACCACAGGTTGTCAGCACCCTGATTTTTGGGTGGAATTGCCATCCTTGTCCCGGGGGGATGGAGTTCATGGCGGGCTTCTCAGCTTTTTGGCCACTATAGGGTGGCCAGTAGCATCCCACTTCTCCGTCCACCTCTACCACCCAGCTGAGCGGCACAACTGCTGCACTCTGGTCCTGGAATTCCACCAAGTTCCAAAGCTGTGCCATCTATAATAAAAATAATAATAAAACAAAGCACTCCATGGAAAGGATAGTTAGTGCCTGCCATCCAGCTGGAGTACTCCAACTGTCCAGATTCTAATGTAAAAGTAAATGTGTTCTTTGTGTGTGTGTGTGTTTTTTTTTTTCTTTTTCTCCCCATATAGGTTTACGAATGGTAACGAAGAGGGATTGCCACAAAGGTCTCTCCATCTGGGAACAACACACATTTGCCCTGGACAACCTCAAGCTGGTCAACGTTAAGGCAGCTGTCTATGCCAAATACTCTGTAGCAGCCAATGCTTTTGGAGGGGCAAGGATAGTGGAAATATGACTCCCTCCTCTTGAATTTCATGTAAACCACAAAGACAGAGTCACAATGTTTAATTATGTTTTTCACCATTACGATTTCATTTTTAATCACTAGGCAATCATCACCCTGCTTTGAAGAAAAACAGAAATCATTGAAATGCACTTTTTTAAATTGCTGGCCGGAACTTAAGTGTTGGGGTAATGGGCCCTCCTGGTGTGGGTGTAACAGCTGTGGTTGTGTAGGTGGTGGTGGAACTAAACGAACTGGCTCCTCTGAAAGGCATTTGACAACCTGTTGTAAAGGTTGAGATGGCTTGCGTAGCATTTTTTTTAGTTTACCCAAATAATTCTCGTAAGGAAAGGATGAGATGTTGTCTAGGGAACCATACAGGTGGTACTCATGTGTCAGATGTATTGTTTGATGTACGCTAAACACAATCTCGTCTTTACCATACACCTCTCCAAAATGCTTCACAAAAGCCATTAACAATTTTTCGCAAAAACAAACCATACTTTCAGAAATGTTTGGTGTGAGTAGCAAAAACATGGCCACAGAAAACAACATGAAGTTTTCATAGAGATCTTGTGGAAGAATGTCCCTCAGAACTACTGGCCCACTGTAAATCATAAATTGCCGCAGCTCTGCCGCTTTCCACCTATCAATTTCGGCGAGTTCACGGGGTTTCCGTGCAAATTCAGCTGGAGTATAGGGACGAAGCTGTATCAACTTTTCAGAGATGGCTTTAATGGCTCTTGTAGGCTGCCTTGTGGAGTTTTTCCCCCTCATCCAAAAATGTATCAACTTTTTCGTAACGCCTAGGCAACATAAATGCATGTAATCTATTGGGAAGGCAGACACCATTTTCACCAGACCAGTCAGAGGACTTCTGTTGATGTGGTGGTCCTCATCTACCATATTTTCAAACTCCTCGTCTGACCTTAGCCTAACATCAGTGTCTGGATACGTCATTTTTTTCTGCCAAATACCAGTCTGATAGCACTTATCGCATCCGGAGTACCCATTATGGCATTTAATTTGTTTTACAAATGCTCGAGCAGGAGCATCACAAATGAAGGATGAAATGGCCACCCTCAGCTTTCTACCTCCAAATGTTACCCCACTGCAAAGCAGAGCAGATAGGTCTTTAACAAACTGCGTCAGATAATCAAACACATTGGAGGGTTTTCCAGGGCCACAAAAGATGCCAACTAAAAACGGTGTTCTGGTGTAATCGCAATCAATCAGTGCCAAAATAGGCCAAAACTGAAGCTTGGTGCTTTTGAAAATAGGGAGACCATCGATGTTAAATTGAAGTCTTATTGTTTGAATAACATCTGGTAAATGGATGGTGCTTAATTTGGACAAAATTCCCTTTGCCAAGCCAAAATGGTAGTATTCCCCATTACCTACAGTCTGTAATGGTACTGCAGGCTTAGTGCCCAATAAGGTCCGAGCATCCTGGGGCAGTTCAGGGTGGCTTGTTCTCAAAATGGTCAACAGAGCAGTAATGGCAATCAAAGGCACAGAGAATGATGCAGCCCAGTGTTTTAATTTTTGGTGAAGCCCTGACTCTTCAAAAGAGTCACCATCAATATGACTGTCACCCTCTGAAGACATGCTACTGCTGTCAGACTCTGCATCACTGCACCCTCCCAACTCAACAGAATCTCCACCATCCTCATCTAAACCCATTGATGATGCAGGCCTGGGAGAGACTGGAGGAGCAAGAGAGACTGGAGGAGCAAGAGAGACTGGAGGAGCTTGATTACGCAGAGCTGACTCAAAATTGGACAGAATCTGCCTTTCTAACATTTCAGTAGCCTTCAAAACACGTCTTCTTTTTGACCAATAAGAAGCCATATTCTCTCCCCTAAAGAAATAAATGACTGCAGTACCTTTTGAGGGAATGTCATGGTAGTGGTCTTCAGGTTCCATTGAGGTAAACATAGGGGGGGACAAAGACAACATTTACGTCATTACATTTGAAATAACCTTACACACACACACACACACACACACAGGTCAAACAATTGTTTTACAGAAAGTTCTGTTTTAACACCAACAATGTTTTAATGCTTGGATTAATGTTGTAATGGCTGCGACCCATCGGCCTACAGTGTTACAAAACTTAGAGTTTAAATCTAGCATGTAGGCCTAGGTTGCATGTTGTTTTGAGCTGACCTGTTCGTTTGTGTAGCCATGGCGGCCATGAACTTCAAAGATTATCCAGGCTACTTCTGTAGTGACCACTTTGTTTGAGGTACCACGAACGAAATTGCTTATATTCCCTCAACTCATACAAGAAACATGCAGAAACAATGCATCTGCATGTTTGTTTCAAGTGGACACACGCACGCACACACACATTTACGCCATTACATTTGAAATAACCTTACACACACACACACACACACACACACAGATCAAACAATTGTTTTATAGAAAGTTCTGTTTTAACACCAACAATGTTTTAATGCCTGGATTCATGTTGTAATGGCTGCGACCCATAGGCCTACAGTGTTACAAAGCCCAGCCCCCACAAGCTAGGTGTAGGCTAGCTACCGGTTATAACCGCGGCCTGTATACTCGATTGAAATGCTTTTTTTTCCAAGACCACAACTATGACCAGTTTTCGGCTAAACAATGCATCTGCATGTTTATTGTATGAATTGAGGGAATATAAGCAAAGTTGGTCGTGGTACCTCAAAGAAAGGTCACTACAAAAGCGTTGGTAGCCTGGATAATGTTTAAAGTTCATGGCTGTGACCCAAACACAAAGCCGCTACACAAAATAACAGGTCGGCTCACAACGACATGCAACCTAGGCCTATGGCGTAGGCGATATGACTGAAGTTCATCTTCTTAAACTGCTTGAAATTGTATTTAAAATTCCCTTTACTAATAGCGACTGAATAATGGTACGTACCAGATGTCCAGGGATGAATGAAAAAGTAGCGTCTATCAGCAGGCCGATCCACAAGAGAGTCGCATTCCAACTAGTGTTGAAGTTAACCTGCAGCCAGTATACAGTAACGCAAATGACGTCATTTGATTTCTCTTCTTGGGCGCTCGGCAAAGTGTCCCAGAAGTGCAGCGAAATAGCCAATCGTGTACGGTTGCTCTGGAAAAATCATAAATATTTAGCCAATCAGCATCGCCGAATTTAATGGTTTTGGGGCGCTGGAAATTTCGCCCCTGCTACAGAAAATGCATCTCTCTCTCTCTCTCTCTCTCTCTCTCTGTCTTTGATGTTCAAAACTAGACTTTTGGTTCATATTGGACAATAATCACACATCTTTCTTGTCATAGTTTGTATTCACAACAAGAGTGTCAACACTGTGTTTCACTCCCCCTCTCTCTCTCGTTTCACAGAAATACACCGAGCTCAGAACACACACACACACACACACACACACACACACACACCTCATTTCATAGTCACTGTCTCACACAGAAATCTTACACTTGCCTTAGAATCAGACACACACACACACACACACACACCACCTCTCTCTCTCTCACTCAGTCCCACACTCACCTTAGCAACCTTCCTCCCTCTCTTTCACTCACTCATTCTCTCTCACACCCACACTCTCTCTCTCTCTCTCTCTCACTCACACACACACTGTTCACACTGTTGATATATGGATTCAGCTGAAATCATACCCTTGCTGTAAACTTCTCTCAAGAACTTGAGTATTGTATTTGATACTGTTCCTTTCCAAAGCATAAATGGAGCCTAATATAGCTGTAAATTTACTTTATCTGTGAAACTGCTGATTTTGAGAATGAAATTAAATTATTATTGTGGAATTGTTGTCATTTTCTGACTGTTCATTTGAATGCTTATACTGGACTAGGCAGGGAACTCTACTGGCACACACCAGCTCCACCAAGAATTTTTTTCACCAGCCACCACTGCTCCGTTTATTCCCAACGAGGCGCTGGAGCGAGAACTGAAGCGCTTCGGGAAATTGGCGAGCGGATTCCGGACGGTGAGTTTGGGCTGTAGGAGCGATACATTAAAACACGTTCAGTCTCTACGGAGACAAGTGTTTCTGTTTCTGGACTCCCCGACTCAAACACTGGAAGCTTCCTTCCGTGTTAAACACGAGGAAGGGTTTTACATGGTTTATGCGAGTTCGGGGAGCATGAAATGTTTTGAGTGTGGGGATGTGGGACACAAGCGGGTCGCGTCCTCACAGACAGCGGGGAGCAGAGCCGGCTGCTGCCGCTGGGACTGTCAGTGAGGAAAGGGGAAGGAATAGGACTGATAGCGGGGGGACTGCAGAGACTGACCATGTGGAGGGGGACAGTGGGGTAGTTGATGCGACTGACCGTGGGGAGGGGGACAGCGGGGTAGTTGATGTGACTTACCGTGGGATGGGGGACAGCGGGGTAGTTGATGTGACTGACTGTGGGGAGGGGGACAGCGGGGTAGTTGATGTACCTGACCGTGGGGAGGGGGTCAGCGGGGTAGTTGATGTGACTGACGGTGGGGAGGGGACAGTGGGGTAGTTGATGTGACTGACCGTGGGGAGGGGGACAGCGGGGTAGTTGATGTACCTGACCGTGGGGAGGGGGACAGCGGGGTAGT
Source organism: Neoarius graeffei (assembly GCF_027579695.1). Classification (NCBI taxonomy): domain Eukaryota; kingdom Metazoa; phylum Chordata; class Actinopteri; order Siluriformes; family Ariidae; genus Neoarius; species Neoarius graeffei. The sequence goes on from NC_083595.1 coordinate 11,024,071, forward strand.
TGATGTACCTGACCGTGGGGAGGGGGACAGCGGGGTAGTTGATGTGACTGACCGTGGGGAGGGGGTCAGTGGGGTAGTTGATGTGACTGATGGTAGGGAGGGGACAGCGGGGTAGTTGATGTGACTGACCGTGGGGAGGGGGACAGCGGGGTAGTTGATGTGACTGACCGTGGGGAGGGGGACAACGGGGTAGTTGATGTGACTGACCGTGGGGAGGGGGACAGCAGGGTAGTTGATGTGACTGACCGTGGGGAGGGGGACAGTGGGGTAGTTGATGGTAGGGAAGTGTACAGTGGTGTGGATGTTGTGACTGACTGTGAGGAGGGGGCAGTAGAGTGACTGATGTGACTGACGGTGGGGAGGGGGACAGCGGGGTAGTTGATGTGACTGACCGTGGGGAGGGGGACAGTGGGGTAGTTGATGGTAGGGAAGTGTACAGTGGTGTGGATGTTGTGACTGACGGTGGGGAGGGGGACAGTGGGGTAGTTGTTGTGACTGAAGGTGGGGAGGGGGGCAGTAGCATGACCGATGTGACTGACAGTGGAGAGGTGAACAGTGGTTGGCCAACGACATCTGAATCTGCTCCACCTGCTCAGGTTGAGTCCGCAAGCTCCGCGCTTGGAGCTACGGATACCGGAAGTAGTGTTCCAGTGGAGTTGATGGAGGCTGAACAGAGCAGGGTGGAGCCGGGAGAGGTCGGTGTGGGGGGGTCTGAGCAGGACGCCGAGTCTCCGGTTTTACAGGAGGCTCTCAGACCCGACAGTGAGACAGAAGAGGTGACGAAGCCGGACCGCTGTTATGGTGACAATGTGACTGACATGGACTGTGACTCTGACTCTGTTTCTATAATGGACAGCATCTCTCAAAGCGAGGACCTCTATTCATTAGAGGAAATTAATAACTTTTTGGATGAAACTTTTGGGAAAAAAAAGCAAATGTTAAAGATTATTTTCCCAATGTTGAAAACTTTATCAGATCAGTTACCACACTTCAAAGAGTTGTTGGAATGGATTTACTAGATGGAAAAAAAAACCATTATCGGTTAAAAAAAGCACGTTACTGGTCTGAGGAAAGGTTTAAAAAAGTCCAAAAGTAGAATGATTAAGAAAATGAAAATTAGAAAATAAAAGTTTTTAATGGCCGCACAGCACTGGGTGTTTTATCTCTACTGGTTCTTTTTATCTGTCTCTTTACATTTCCGTCTCTTATCTTTCAATATGCAGGGTTTAAGAGTCGCGTCTTTAAATATAAACGGGGGAAGAGATGAACAGAAAAGAGTTTTATTATCTGAAGTAATTAAAAAAAACTGGATATTATTTTATTACAGGAAACCCATAGTGACGAGTCGAATAAAATAGCCTGGGATTTATGGTGGAATGGACAATATGTTCTTAGTCATGGGACAAATTTTAGTGCAGGAGTTGCGATTTTATTCTCTCCTCTTTTAGATATAAACATCGTGTCCAGTACAGAGTTGGTGAAAGGTAGAGTTCTTATGGTAAAAGTTTAAATACAGTATTTTACTCTTAGTTTTATCAATGTTTATGCACCAAACCAAGGCTCTGAACGTGAAGAGTTGTTTAATTTATTAAAAGAGAAGTTAAGTTTTAATGATCCAGGGGAGTGTGTTTTAATGGGGGGAGACTGGAACTGCTGCACAGACTTTACATTAGATAGCACTGGAGAGGAACCACACATTCACTCCTCGTCCATTTTATCTCACTTTTTAAAGAGAACTGATCTGGTTGATGTGTGGAGAATGAAGCGCTCTTCAGTCCGACAATACACATGGGTGAAAATATCTGACGGTATTGCTTGTATTGGTTCTTCTGGTAGTTTATTTCCTTGTAATTTTAATGTGTATACTAAGTAGTTAAATCTTATTTTTTCTACAGTCATATTTTGTAGTTTAAAATATTTATTCTCATCCATGGGCGTCGCCACCATTGAATGTGAAGGGGACGTGTCCCCCTCACATTTCATAATTCTTCATTTGGACCCCCCCCCCCACACACACACACATTTAACATAAAATATGAGTTCACCCAGCGCCGTTTCTATTGCTTCGTGAAAGAATCCATTCCACTGGATCGATAAGAGAATACACAGACCACTGAAAATCCACTCCGGGTTTTCCGGGCGTTCCCTACAACAGCTCACTGCGCGCGAGGGAATCTCAGCGCGAGCGGAGACATTTTTGGTGCAGCTGCTGGAAAGTGGAGGAGGTGACGTCAGCCCCATTGCCACCTCACAATGTCTTGCTTTTGCTAAAACCTTATTCTTTTGTGATCTGCCCTCAAAATTAACCCTAGGCCACGTTAAATTAATGTTCAACTAAACAATGAAATAAGCTTAGCCTAATGGGGTATTCTTGGTTGATGATGAATTGTTTGCAGTATTTGCTCCTCCCCAGACACAATGGACATAAGGACATTCTTTACAAAGAAGTGGAAAGTCAGTCAGAATTTCCCCACAGGACAACATTTCCCCACAATGGAAATGTTAGTTCAGTTAGCTGGTTAGTCAATGTTAGATGTATCAGCTAGTTTATTGTTAGCTATCATTTAATTCAACCCCAGTATGCCTACCTTACTGTAATGCCAAGAATGAGGTCAAGTCTGCTCTGATGATATTTATTGATTCCTTGTTGTGATTGGAAGAACTTGTTTTGTCTGGTCTTTGCCAGTTTTCTGGAAAGTAAGATGGGAAATCAGTGTATGGAGAAGGAACAGTAGAAAGGAAAGCAATGGAGAGAGATGGATGTTATTCCAGATGGATTGTGAAGGAAAGGGGGATAAAAGTTATGAAGTGGTAGAAATTGTGGTGGCACCAATGTAAGGAGTTCTATCTATAAATCTATTTGTTATACTAATCTGTAAATGTTACTGTAGTACCACCATTGCATGTAGGTTGACAAAACTGCCCTTGTTCATTGTGTGAAGTTCTCTTTTATGTGTCATTGCTTGACAGTGTGATTTTGTGTGAAAAAAGTAAAATGCACCCACTAAAGTCACTGCTGGTGGTGAACAAAATTGCACCTGTTCATTGTGTGAAGTTATTTTTTATGCGTCACCGTTGCTTGACACAGTGTGATTTTGTGTTATGAAGTTTGCATGATGCCATGTCATGCCTGTTCATTGTGTGAGATTATGAATATTCTTATTTTTAAACATACAGTTGAGTGTCACTATTGCTTGGCACAGTGGCATGTTGTGTTACATCTAAAACTAAATAAAAAAGGAAACACAATATAAAAAGTAAAATGCACCCATAAAGTCATTCTCTAGCCACTTTATCCTATTCTACAGGGTCGCAGGCAAGTCACTGTTGATGATAAATTGTGTCACATTCATCTCATTATCTTAGGCAGAGCAGTGGGTTTAAAAACAGGCTGATGAATATATGGACTAGTTAAATGAGGACTTATTGTTGAGTCTCGAAAATAGTCATTGAATTAAGTGACTTTTGAAGGTAAAATTACGTGTTTAACAACCTGTTAAAAGTACACCAGAATGCAGGAAATGGCATCTAATTAATTAAAAATTTTTGGGGGGAGGACCCCCCGCCAGTATGTCCCCCCCACATTAAAAATGCTTCTGATGCCCCTGCATATGTCTATTTTGCATAAGTATTTAAGGCATATTTGCACATTTGCATAGTGCATTTTTACATGTGTATTTTGCACAGAAGCATTGCATTTTAACTGTTAATAATTGTTGTGTGTTTTTTCTATTTTTCTATTTTCAAAGGTTTTTCACCTAAAGAGAAAATTAAAGACAAAGCTAAAGGAAAAGTGCTAAGAGCTAAAGAGAGAATTAAAGACTTAAAGAGGTAAAGACCTGTTAACTGTTTCTACCATCTATCTACCATTGCAACTTTATGGATGTGCCTTGAACTTTAATAAAAAGAAAAAAAAGAGGAAAAAGAGGAAACGGAAACAGTTGTCTTGTCGACTCCTTTGAGTGAAGAGTTACCCTAAACCTCCACCAGATGCTACAATCCTTTATTCAAGTTGGGGAAATTGCACAGAAATAATCAAACAAAACTGACACAACTTGACACATGGTCTACTGGAGAAGTTATTCTCAGATGGGTCAGGACATGATTTGAAGAATATTCCCCGAAGCCTCAGCAATCACAAGCAGCAAATGAGTGAAACAATGTCAGTGAGATTGTGTCTGTGTGAAGTCGAGCAGTTCATAGTAAAACCCCTGGAACAGCTGGACCTTCAGGTTCTTTATCCAACTCGGACATTTACAACTTAATCGGATTCACAGAATCAAGTTTTCACTCTGTGGCTCTGTTAAAGTTCCCTCTTTCATGCAGATAAACCACAATTCTTACTGATTAATAATAACTACAATAATAATCATAACATTTTATTCACATAGGATTTTCAGGACAGAAACTGCAGCTCAAACTGCTTTACATTAAAAGATGAGAAAAAAATACATCAAGATAAAAATATTTAAGAATTTAACCTTCAAGTGAATAAATTTGCAGTTTATGTTGAAGTTTATTTTGAAATTCTATTTAAAATGTGTGCATGTGACAAATACTTCTTCATAAAATGACAATCAAGATGTAGAGCACTTTACAAGACTTGCAATATTGGGTGTGTGAGGGAATTTTAATGGATGAACATTATTATTCTCTGTGTTTTTGTATGTTGAACTAAAGTGGCTTAGTTACTGAGAAGAGATGTTTTTCCACATGCTGTAATCGCTTTTCTGTGGCCTTAGTGGTAATGAGCAGGGTGCTTGAGTTCGTCCTAAATACGCATCTTCTCATGATGTAATCACCTTTCCTGACCTCGGTGGTGATAAGCAGGGAGCTTGAGCTCTCCCTAACTCGCATCTGCCTGCACATACCAGAGCACGCCAGGTGCACTCATTAGTAAAACTTCATAGAAAATCTTCAGCCAATCACGTGACGACACAAGTAGTGAGCGAATGCTTTCAGAGTATAATAGATAACATTCCTAAAACGCAACTCAGAGTGCGCGTACTCTCGGCATCATCAGAAGTGATGTCTTCTTCTATTCTTCTCTTTCCTTTCCTATTTTATATATCTTTTATATGATCTACTGTAATAAATAACTGAAAAGACAACTGCTAAGCGTTCTGAAGTGTTTATTAGAAATTTCCATTACGGGTGCAGTGTTTTTTAAAATCTATACTCCTTCTTCTTCTTCTTCTTCTTCTTCTTCCTTCTTTTCTTGTTCTCGTCACCGAACAGCGTCTTGATGGCTTCCTGTAAGAGAAGTGCACAAGGTCAGAAACGACTCCTGAACGTTTTTGATCTCTGTGTAAACTGTGATGTGACGAAAGATTTCATTAGAAATCGAATACAAAATATAGTTGTGTGTCTCAGAACTGAATTTCAGCAGATGTCCAGTTTTTATTAAAAGATCCTCACCGGCTTGAGACCAGCTTCCCTCGCCTTCAGGATCGCGTCCATTTCATCCACCTACACACAGAGAGGGAGAGGAGGAAAGAGGGACTGGTGGGTGGGGTTTTGTTTCCACATAGCCAAAGTTAATTCATCATTTCAATATCAGACGCTTTTAAGAATCAGAGATGAAACACTCTGTAAACTGCTTGAGTGTGTGTGTGTGTGTGTGTGTGTGTGTGTGTGTGTGTGTGTGTGTGTGTGTTGGTGCAGTGTGTGTGTGTACTGTGTGTGCGCTCACTTTGGCATACAGGAGCTTAGGATCGCTGATCATATTCATGATTTCATAATTGTTCTGGTTCCCTGCAAGCATCCAGGTGATCTTATTTGCCAAGTTTGGGTGGATTTTCTCCACAAGAGGCAACAAGTGATCATCTGCAGACAGACAGAGAGAGTGAGTGAGGTGTGAGAGAACAGAAATCGAGTGAATGGTCCCAGCCATCCAATCATGTAACATGGGCGGGGTTCAGGCGCCAGACTCTTTCTATTCTCGATTATTGAGGAACAAAAGCAAGATGAGTTGAAAGCAGATGCTTGGAGAAGTTTTTGATCTCGACAAGGAAACACATCGCAAACCATAATGGGGGAGAAAAAAAGGTACCCTATGGGTCCATGTGGCTACTATTTATAAATAAAATAGTTTTCTGATCCCATGTCCATACAGTAAATATAGCATATATACACGTTATCAATTCTACTCGCCTCATCTCTTGCAAGCATCACCAAGCTGCGAGCAGCATCAGGGCTTGGAGTGTTTTGGTTACCATGTTTTGTTTAGTGTATTTTGTTCTAAATGCAGTGCTGTGAACTCGATCTATTTTCAAAATAGTACGAAAGCACTTGTTCATGAATTGTCTTTGAAGCATTATTTAGAACTAATGAGCACATTTTGTTTCACAAGTGGAGTGTAAAGACTCTGAAATAAAAAATACAATTAAAAAATTGAAGCCAATAGCAGAAGTTTGATATCGGCTTCTCAAGCTATCTTCCAAAATGCTAAAAAAAAAAAAAATCTCTCAAAACCTTTCATTTGACCTTTCAGAAGGACCAAACAAAAGCCATGATAATCAAAAAGGTACATTTTCTTCAAATGAACACCACTTACTCGATATCGAATCAGTAGCCTTGGTGAACCACAAGGTGAATTTCGTTTATCTTTTTATCTGCCCATTATCTTACAACACTACGAAGTTATAACGAGGTTTCTCTTATTCCATTTCTGGTTCTGATTGGTTCTGAAGTCTATCAAGAAGTAGAACGGGTAATCGAACTTGATCAGGATAAGTGCTGATTGGTTACGAAGTCTCATTATTGTTACACTCATTCTTACAACACGATGACATAGTGGCTACTGCCTCGCTTCGCCTCTTTGAGGCAGTGGCCACAAAAAAAACAAAAACAAACAGTGGATTATACGCTGAGCTGCAGAGCAGGAGTGTGTATGAGCCAGATGTTGGTGTGTGTTTTTTATGTGTGTATGAGTGTGAAACTCACGCGCCATCTGGACTTGTTCATCTACAGGACATGATTCCAACATGTAGATGGTCAGCCTTTTCCCAGCAGGTGGTGATGTGGGTCCATCCTGGACACAGAGGAACTCATTCTTCTTCTTCTTCTATTATTATTATTATTATTATTATTACGACTCATTACTCGTGTTTTGTTCTTACTGTTGCATCCTTGTCTGGCTGAACTTCACTCACAGGTGACACAGCTGTAGGAGGCACTGCATCAGTTGTAGCTGGAAGTTCTTTTGCAGCTGAAACTGGAACCACAACTGGACTGCTGTCCCCAACTGCAGCTGTCTCAACAGCTGGGACGCTTTCCAGCACTCGCTCAGCTGAAGGAACGAAAACACATCACAGCTCATTCATTTCAGTGAAAAAAACATTATCGGTATCAATTATACTATGTGCATGCAGTCAGATTCAGAAGTACTGGCATCCTTGGTAAAGATGGGTCAGAAAGGTTATGAAAATTTGAATATTATATATACACACACCAGTGGCGACTGGTAGTCTTTCAAACAAGGGAGGCTGGTCGGTTACGATATTTCCAGATTTTAAAAGAAAAAACACATCAATTTTGCCCATACTCTTGCCTCTGATCTGGCTGATTGTTGGCAGGGTCACAAACTGTAAAATAACAGGTTCTTTTGGCCCATTAGCCTACTGTCCAATATACATGATGGTGATGGGGGGGTATATTTTAACATTTTATATTTTAAAATTGTGGCATGTTGTTTAAAAATTAACCTCGGCTGTGTTTTTGTTTAAAAATGTTTTCCAAATTGTAGCGGTGTTTAATTCATATCCAGAAAAACATATATTCCAATATAATATATTCAGCATAAACATTTTAAATAGATTCTATATTTTTGGTCCATCCATGACATATTACTAAAGTAGACTATTTACTGTTGTTGATGTGGGTCACTTGCTGTTAGCCAATTCACTTTCTCCTACCAGGAGAGCTGAAAGGAACGAGTATTATTCCCTACCTTTTTCACCAAGTCAATTTGAGGCATTGGTCTACCCTGCTCTTTAATTTTAATTTTTTCCTCGAAAGGAAGACTGGCAAATGGCTTCGCCAAAATTAAATCAGCAATGCTTGGCATCCGTGCGCAGCTTTCTTGCTAGCTGACTAGCCCCCTCAAGTTCAAGTTCAGTCACTCAAATAAACAACATTTCTGGAACTAAGATAGCAAACTTGACAACACTATATTTACACTTTATTTACAATGAAAATATATACAAACTAAAAAAGCTGGTAGAAACCGTATGTAATGAATGAAATCCAAATGTAAGCTGATCTCTTACAATACACCACACCACTTGCAAACCCGCATGGGACTGAACTGATGTTGCCAGATACTGCTGACGTTATCCAGCCCAAAATATGTTCAAAACCTGCCAAAATGCACTTGAAACTGCCCAACTGGGCGGGAAACCGCCCAATCTGGCAACACTGTGCCTGTCTATAGTTGAAACAAGCTGTCAATCAAAGAAAATATCTGGCCGCTTTCACCAATCACCAGTCTCCTCGAGGAAACTGCCATGTCCCTCCCATGTGAGGCTCGGAGTCCGTGGGCGGGCATTTTCGCAGTATTTGTCCAATAACCGTCTTGCATTTTGAGATTGAAAAGCGCATAGCTCCCAAATGCCATTGAAGTCCATTGAGGCTGGGAGTCCTTGAGACTCCGTGGGCGGGCATTTTCGCAGTATTTGTCCAATAATCATCTTGCATTTTGAGATTGACAAACACATAGCTCCCAATCCACTGAGGCTGGGCTGCATCGCGCTGTCACGAGGGGGAAAAACTCACGCGCACATTAGGCGAACTGGGGAAAGTTATAACGGAATTATTTCGCACTGTAGTTGGGTTGAGCACATATATTTCTATGACTCTGGATCTGAAATAGCAATATTATAAGGTCGGCTATAACATAAGCCTAGCGCAATTCATCCTACACGATGTTCGTCATTTTTAGAGGAGGCTGAGCCTCCCTCGTTGTCTTAGAGCAATCGCCCGTGACACACACAGTATATATGGCTTTACATTAACTTTTTTGCTCACCGGCTACTGTGGCTAGTGGTTTTCCTGAGTCACTAGCCATTCAGCCTTTTCACTAGCCACAATTTTGTTGCCAGGAAATCAAAGTTTTTTATTCACCATGATATGTTAAAGTTTGGAAGATCTAGATTTAATTATGAATGGCAGCGTATAATGTATCTCTACAATAGCACTCAAGTATTCAGTGCTGTTAAGGTAGCTCCCTATATGAAACATTGCAACCAATTCAGACAAAAATATAAACAGAGTATTCTGTTTATTGAACTCAAATTCAAGCTCCTTACAATATGAAATATCGTATAATATGAAAAATAACATTCAGTACAACTGAACTGATTCTAATATTAAAAGTCCAATTCAAAACATTTATCATTGAAAAACATTTGATGTTTTAACATGCAAGTATTATGTGTATTATCAAATATTATTATGTATATTGTGTATTATCTATTAATAGTGTGTGTGTGTGTGTGTGTGTGTGTGTGTGTGTGTGTGTGTGTGTGTGTGAACATGTGTAGAGAGAGACATTAAATGTCCTCATTACATTCATCATCAGATGAGTCTGAATGGTCCATGAAAAATGGTCTTCGTGACCTGAGGCTTCCAGCAGGCCATAAGTTGATAGCTGGGGTGAGATCAACTTCTTTCCAATCGCATGAACGTTTCTAAACAGCAGCTCCAGCCTCTCCAGCTCAGCCGACTTCATGACAGCCAGGGACTGAAAGCAATGCTGTCCTGTAGTGACCAGCCGTCTTCGCCTGTTTTGATGTTATAGTACCGGTGTATGCATTTGACTTTTTGTGGTCCTTTATAGTTTTGAGTTTAAAATTACTGGTGCCCGTCTTTGCCAGACTTTCTACAGTCTTCACAGTACATGGTATTTTCGGTTTTGCTATGAACTAGCCAATCTCACCCGAACTTCCATTTGTCATTGAACTGTCTTATCTTCCTATTAGTGTCTTGTTCATCTCCATGGCCGCAGCCAGCTCTGAGGCCCCCGCGGTCCGGACCTCGGTCATTTTTAAGAGCTGAAAATACATTGGTACGCGAAATATTCAACTGGATAAAAAATAAAGAATAACATTAAAACATCTCCGTAAAAAGTGTTAAGTTAATGATGTTAAACGCTGATTCTGTCTCTGTTTGGTGTGCGCAGCTCTGAGACCAAGAACAAAAAAGTGAATGAGCGCATGCGTGACTCGGGGGAGGAACGCAGTGCAGGAGACACGGGGTTTCCATGGTAACCATCAGCGCACTTTCATGAAGCTATTAAATTTACATTTTCGAACTTCGTAGTCAGCTGGGATAGGCTCCAGCTTGCCTGCGACCCTGTAGAACAGGATAAAGCGTCTAGAGATAATGAGATAAGATGAAAAAATAAATATATTATTTCCCAGCTTAAGGTCAGTCCGTATTGTGAAATACTGTGACCTCGGCCCAGAGGCCTCGGTCAGTATTTTCAAGACCTCGGTCACGGTATTTCACGATACGGACCTCCCAGCTGGTAAATAATACACACACACACACACACACACACACACACACACACACACACACACACACACACACACGACGGTACTGTTCCGTCCCGGGTTATGAGAGATATGTTACACTGATTCTGACAACATGATGACATTGTGGCTACAGCCTACAAAAGAAACAAACAAACAAAAAAACCCTTACGAATGACTAGGTACGCCTTTTCGACCAACAGGGAACAGGTTCTTGAACCAATTCCATTCAGGATTCTTTGAACAAGAACAGAATCCGTTCTCTGTGGTTCGAAAAGGGGTAACGTCCCAGTTTGGTTATACTAAACATAGGCACGAATGGAACGCTGCTCAGCCAATCAAATTAGTGAGTCGGAATTTCCTGTAAAATTTACAGTAAATTTTTTACAGTGCATCACCTAAACACTGCAAGTCAGTGTTTATGTAGGCTTAAATTATGTTACTGAAAGTGTGTTATGTTTACAGTGAAGGACTGTGTGCACTTTACATTATTTTTTTACTTAATATAAGAAATTAATGTTGGCCAACATTTTTGCCAAAATGGTATTTTATTTTCCATTGTTTAGGCAGTTTCAGCATCATACTGTGAGATTCTGTTCAAATTGTTTTTTTTTTCTTCTATGAAGCCTGAGCCATTTATTTTATTAGTTTATAATTATTGTTTAATTTAGTCTTCAGGAGAGACTGCCTGCACACAGCACTAGTATTAATAGTTTTTTTTTCTTACATGAAAGCTGAGGCATTTATATTATATTTTAAGGTAACTTCATGTTGTGCTGTGAGGTTCTATGCACTTTAACTTTTGAACCAACAGGAGCATTTGGATAAGTAAAGCCTATTTTTCTGCATTTTTGTAGTCCTGGTAATCTTTTATATTGGTAAAGTTGTTTATAGGACCATTTCTCAGTGTCTTTGTTTTTTTAATCAATAGTTTTTCAGTAATAACTTAATATTAACATATCACTCAATTTTAATCACAAAAAGAGAAAATCGCAACAATTTCTTGCAACTTTCACTTCCTCCCGTAATGTAATTGCAACAAAAACCTAAAAAACACCGCAACTTTCATCACAATTTTTTGGAAAAACCCCCGCAACATCAGACATTTTAGCCCACAACAATCACAAAAAAGGCCCGCGAAATCCAGGGGGGACTGATATATTATTACACTGCATCATCTGTCATACACGTCCCTGTGAATGAGCTCTTAATATAGAAATGATCATGTATTAGTATCAACTCATTAATATAAGCCTGTGGTTTGCAGCCAGCTCTGCTGTCTGGCCAATCAGAATCGAGAATTCATCAGCACAGTGTGATGATGCATTTTAGAGAAACTCTTTATCATGTGTTAAATATCTCTGGATTATTGGAACATCTGTAAGAGCTATCAAATCAAAAGTAAAGACTTAATCAGCATCCTGATAATAATAATCTATGTGGAATATAATCTGTAAAAAGCAAGGAAAAGCAAAGGATAAAAAACAGAAAGTAGGGGTGATGGAGATATAACGAGGTGGCGTGCTGAGAACATCTGCGGAACAACAATATAGGGCTTTGCAAGCACTATAAATAAATCAAACACGTTATTACAGATTATAATGAATAAAAAAGACAATATACCTGTAAATAAAATAAAAACATGCATCCTGTTTCAGGTCAAACAGCATACCATATTATAAAACCAGTACAACACAGTATCAATCTAATAATACTGCTACGAGTACTCGAATAAAATGTTCAAGTCGTCCCTCATCTCCTGTTGGATTTGGAAACCATGTGAAAAGAGAGATACAGAATAGAACTATCACATCTCTCTCAACCTTCCCAGTGCTCCCTCTTTAGCTTTCAGATCCCAGGACACAGAACTCATGATGGCCTACAGTGCTGAAGTGGGGACTTTCTGGATGTTGCTGTAGATCTGAGATGGATCATCAGCCGCTGCATCTGCCACAAGCCTGTGGAACAAAAAGAGGTGATGTAAAGACTAGAATAGTGCAATGTCTTACATTTCAAATCAGTCACTTCATGAACTTAATGAAATAGACTGAGAACCACAATTCTTGTTGGTGTAATGATAAGGATTTGCTCACCGCATGGCAGCAGTGCTCCTGCTAATGTTCACGGCAGCGTACTGAACATCATCTTCTTCTGTGGTGACTGGAGGAAGTCTGGGTGACAGAGACCGTTCCTGTGTGTTGGACTTTTTAAAATGAACACTGGCATAGTTAAGATTATCCTGATCTGAGATGACTCTTCCACTGCGATCTGAGGCAGAGTGACGCTGAAAGGGAGAACAGAGTAAAGTCCATATTTGAACATGTCACATGATCAAAAACTCCTTTCAACCACACTCACCTGTCCACTCTCACCAGTGCTGCTGTGGCCATCAGCTGATCTCGACTTCCTCTTCCTGAGAGACAGCAAGCACATGTTCATGCTGGTTGCAAAAATGACTATTTATTTGTACATTCTGTGGAAAACATCTTACATACCACATCCACAGAGCTGCTGAGAGGAGCGTTACTGCCAAGAAGACAGCCAGTCCCACCATGATAAACTTTAACGACGTGCTGTTTGCTGAACGTTTAGAAATGAAACAGAAGCAACATGAGGTTCTAGTTTTGTGCGAGCAAAAGTGTAATTTGCTGTTAATAATAGCATGTGGTCATTTTGTTTGGACAGAAGTCAAGGTTATCACATTTCCTCACTGTTGCTAGTAACATGTGATAATGTAGCAGGGTTCTCCACAAGGGGTTTTAGAGGTGCAGGCCGCCCCCCTTTCTGTGATTCCCGCCCCCGTTTAATTTCTGCCGCCCCTTTACAAAAGGAAGAGACGTCCCTTTGTTTTCTTTGTGACAGATAGCCTTTCTCTGTTGGAGTACCGACAAAGTACACTACAGACAAAAAAATTACATCACTGTGTTCAGGAGAGCCTTGTGGGGCTCAATGTGAAAGAATTTTGTGAATAACTCCTTCCGTTTTCGTGTAAATCCCCGTTGTTTGGAGGGAGCACTCTGAGGAAAAAGTGCACTTTCTGTGTGATACTCTGTCTCTGCACTCAGTGCGCGGGTGGGGGAGGGGCTGCTCGCTCTCACACACACACACAGGAGGGAGGGGCTGCTCGCTCTCACACACACACACACAGGAGGGAGGGGCTGCTTGCTCTCACACACACACACACACACACACACACACACACACACACACAGGAGGGAGGGGCTGCTCGCTCTCTCACACACACACACACACACACACACACACACACACACACACACACACACACACATCGGAGGGAGGGGCTGCTTGCTCTTTCTCACACACACACACACAGGAGGGAGGGGCTGCTCGCTCTCTCTCACACACACACAGGAGGGAGGGGCTGCTCACTCTCTCTCACACACACACAGGAGGGAGGGGCTGCTCCCTCTCAGAGAGACACAGGCTTGTAGCCTCATGGCAAGTCACACATTCACACAGTACAGCTCAGCTCCTGCAATAGCGACTGCTACAGCCACTGCATCACTCTCTCAATTTCCCACAGGGGAATTGTTGGCTCTAGTTATAATTTATAATGCTTATGTACATTCTTTTACAAAAGTGCAATATTTTGATGCTGCTGAGCCATTGATCAACCTTTTTTTATGTCTGATATGTTGTAGATGGGAAAAGTAAAAGAAGCAAAAGTTTACTTAAGAAAGATGACTCTCTATTTTTATTTTAAGTTATTATAACTTGTTCCTCAGGCACTCAATGTTAATAAACAAGCCTACATTTGAAATCTGTTGACCTCAGTTTTCATTCTTGCATTAGCTTTATGGAATTCATTGTATTAATTAATTTGCACTGAAGTGCAGGGCTCGAAATTAACTTTTTTTCTTTGTGTCCCCCAGTGGTCCCGAATTCTGTGTTGTATTGTCCCGAATGGAAGCAATAGTGTCCCCATTTTTTTCCTCTCTGAAATAACCAGTGGTTAATATTATCATATGAAGTTACTATTATATTTGTAACTATGCGATTTTGAACCCTTTATATCATTTTTACAATAAGTCACAAGACACAAGCGACACGTCCTATACATCATCTACTTCAAAATTACAGTTATTGCATTTTCAGTTTATTAAACTTTGGCGATCTCACTGTATGAATAGATACCCGTTTATTTAAAGGGGCCAACTAGCTCATTCAGAAAATGTTTCAACTCCCTACATCTGCAGTACACTTTAGTTGAAAATAAGACCCTTTTTATGTTCATTTCATCTGCTTATACCTTGAATATCTGTTGGCACTTATAAGGCCAACTTATAATTTTCACCATTACCGTTATCCATTTTTATGAACTTTCCGTTATCCATTACCGTTATCCATTTTTATGAACTTTCCGTTATCCATTTTTATGAACTTTCCGTTATCCATTTTTATGAACTTTCCGTTATCCATTTTTATGAACTTTCCGTTATCCATTTTTATGAACTTTCGCTGCCGAAGCGTGGGTGCAAATGTTAGCAACATCAACATAGTGGCAGGTCCGAGCCTAGTTGTGCTGCTGACTGACTAAACTTTCTGAACTAGAAAGACACCAAGAAAACTCACTTATTCTGTTGAACGGTATCTTCCGTCAATATCATCCACATCATTCCTGTTGTATTTTATAACGTGTCTAACAGTGTTCATTAAGTTCATTCAGTTGCTAGCGTTGCCTGCAGACCAGGCGATGACACTTTGGATCCTGAAGGTCCCGGAGACGTTATGTCTGGGCTTTCAGTTTCTTCCCCGCGGTCGGTCCGCTTCAACCACTTCAGCATTTTTGTTCTGGCAAGAGTCGGCGCAGCGTGTGCGCTAGCAATTCCATTCCAAGTCCATATAATGCAGACTCCGGCCGAAGATTCTAGAACAGAATGCGCTGCTCTGTAGCCTACGGATGCAGGTGCATTGAAAGTGTAGCTACTACAGTATGTATTTTTCGCTGTTAACGTTTTAAAATTAAAATTGACAAATTAGGTGAATGTCTACGTATGTGTTACGGCTTTGTAAATAATATTAATGTAGAACTTTTTTTCTAGATCTATTTTTTTCCATTGTCCCGGGATTGTCCCAGATATGATAATTTTGTGTCCCGATGACATTTTTTATGGTCCCCGGGACATCGGGACACCGTTAGTTTCGAGCGCTGCTGAAGTGTGCAAATTAATTAATACAATGAATTCAAGTGTGTGTAATGTTTGATGTATGATGTTTTGTACCAGTCCAATTGATTCCTCTATTCTAAATGATTACTATTTGAGAGTATTTTATGCAAATGTTATGCAAATGACATATGTAAATTTATGCAAATTTGTTTCGAGGTCATCCGATTGACCCCCACCCCCCTATATTTTCAATCCGTGGAGAACCCTGTGTAGGTGCAGCAGTGCAAAATGGGGTGTGGCAAAATCCACCAGCACAGTGGCATTTTTGATGTGCCTCTGATACACGCTCCGATAGTGCTGATGCTGGGATAAGACAGAATTTTCTTGACGAAAGCATAGATTTAAAAGTCCTGATCCATTTCTTTAAAACTGGTGAAAAAGTGCTGCACAAGCTTTTATTTTAAGGAGCATTTAAATCCACACCAGCTGTGAGACACAGTGTAATAAACACACACACACACACACACACACACACACACACACACACACACACACACACACTGCTGTGTATTTTATGTGCATGTTCATAAGTGGAAGCTCTCTTTGATTTATTTCTGATTTATTCTCACTTCAGGATGCAGTGTCAATGCTGTTATGTTATCAGCCAAATTTGAACTTTGCAAACTATTTCTAAAGATTTATGATACACTTTCACTTTCTATCTTCGTAAGGTATTTGAGTGTGAAATTATAAATGCTGACTCCTTAAGATTTTATAAAGAAACATCAGATCATTTTACTTAAAACACTTTGTATAAATTGACATAGAAGACTGAGACTGTACTTACGTAACACATCCAGGTGTGTTGGTGTAGAGTTGCCGTGTCCCAGCTGGTTGTGAGCAGTGCAGTAGTACAGTCCGCTGTCCTGGGAGCTGATGTTGCTGATGCTGTAATTCTGGCCTGTTGTCAGCAGTGTGTCTGCAGTTTCATTTTGCTTAAACCAGGAGTAGTTGAGAGCAGGAGGGTTTGCATCACTGCTACAGCTCAGAGTCACTGAATCCCCCTCCACTGTGTCTCCAGAGGGAAGAACCACTGCTCTGGTGTTTTTAGGGGAATCTGATTAGAAATAAAACACCTGAATCAGCTGGTGTGTGTTCAGGATCAGCATTGGATAGAGATATAGATGTACTCTATTGAGGAGAGTAAAATCCACACTCACACACTGGAGGAGAGAGGAGACTGTCATGGCCTTCAACAGCACAGCTGTAACTGACCGCACCACTGACTGCAGCTACAGAGCAGGAGGCAGATTTACACTCAGACACACGCCGTCTGTTCTTGTACCAGATGTAAGTGGGGTTGTGAGACAGAGTGCAGGTGGAGAGACAGTTTAGCTTTATGTCCTGGTCACTCCCGTCTGATACTGTAACCTTCAGATCTATGAATAATAAATTCAGTTTATTATTTTGATCTTTTTCATCAAAGTAAATGTAAAATTAAATAGCATTACCTGTGACAAACAGAGAGACTCCTGGTGTTCCAGTGTATTTATCTGTAGGATCATGAGTGTAGAATCTGAATCTGTATGTTTGAGCGTCTCTCTCTGTCAGGTTAGTGATTCTCAGACTCCAGTTATTCTGGGAGCTCTGTGTGTGCTGCACTCGGCCCTGATACTCCTCATCCTCTCTCACATCCACAGCCTCACCATCAGCCTGCCCTTTACTGAACCACAACACTTTAGTGACCTTGTAATTATTAGGGTATGTGTAATAACTATGGATGTCCACTGATGAGCCAATCAGGGCACAGATAGTCTGCGAGGAATAAGTCACACTCCAGCAGCTCTTCCCACTAATACTGAAAACACCTGAAACCCAATTGAAGAAAAACACACATCAAATTAGCGTGACTAATAATGTACCTTTAGGAATATAATTTTTAAAAAATTAACAAAAAGAGAAAAATAATTGTCAAAAGCAGTGCAAAAATAAGGGGGGGCACTAAAGGTAGGCTTTAAAGGAGGAACTGGAACAGCAGTCTCTGAGAGATTGATGTATGTCACAAATTTTTGGTGTCATGACACTGGATGTCCCCCAATGTGGGTCCAGAATCATCCCTGAGTGGATATACTGTGGCTTAAAGATGGTCCAATGTCATAAGGAAACGACAAAACAAACCATCATCATCTTGAAGACATGTTTTAATAAATATAACTTTATGTTAATTTACCAGACGTTGCTAGTGAGACGATGACAGAGTGAGTGAAGGTTAAAGTGAGTTCTTACAGACAGCAGGAGAGCGAAGATCCTCATGTCCTCTTACAGCGCAGGAGTAGCTGCCTGCATCCCCTCTACTGCGATACAGATACAGTTCTTTTCTGTCCTGGTTAGTAACACGCTCTCCGTTCTTGTACCAGATGTAAGTGGGGTTGTGAGACAGAGTGCAGGTGGTGATACAGTTCAGCTTTATGTTCTGGTCACTCCTGTCTGATACTGTAACCTTCAGATCTATGAATAATAAATTCAGTTGATTATTTTGATCTTTTTCATCAAAGTAAATGTAAAATTAAATAGCATTACCTGTGACAAACAGAGAGACTCCTGGTGTTCCAGTGTATTTATCTGTAGGATCATCAGTGTAGAATCTGAATCTGTATGTTTGAGCGTCTCTCTCTCTCAGGTTAGTGATTCTCAGACTACAGTTATTCTGGGAGCTCTGTGTGTGCTGCACTCGGCCCTGATACTCCTCATCCTCTCTCACATCCACAGCCTCACCATCAGCCTGCTTTTTACTGAACCACAACACTTTAGTGACCTTGTAATTATTAGGGTATGTGTAATAACTATGTATGTCCACTGATGAGCCAATCAGGGCACAGACAGTCTGTGAGGAATAAGTCACACTCCAGCAGCTCTTCCCATTAATACTGAAAACACCTGAAACCCAATTGAAGAAAAACACACATCAAATTAGTGCGACTAATAATGTACCTTTAGGAATATAATTTTTAAAAAATTAACAAAAAGAGAAAAATAATTGTCAAAAGCAGTGCAAAAATAAGGTGGGTGGGGCACTAAAGGTAGGCTTTAAAGGAGGAACTGGAACAGCAGTCTCTGAGAGGTTGATGTATGTCACAAATTTTTGGTGTCATGACACTGGATGTCCCCCAATGTGGGTCCAGAATCATCCCTGAGTGGATATACTGTGGCTTAAAGATGGTCCAATGTCATAAGGAAACGACAAAACAAACCATCATCATCTTGAAGACATGTTTTAATAAATATAACTTTATGTTAATTTACCAGACGTTGCTAGTGAGACGATGACAGAGTGAGTGAAGGTTAAAGTGAGTTCTTACAGACAGCAGGAGAGCGAAGATCCTCATGTCCTCTTACAGCGCAGGAGTAGCTGCCTGCATCCCCTCTACTGCGATACAGATACAGTTCTTTTCTGTCCTGGTTAGTAACACGCTGTCCGTTCTTGTACCAGATGTAAGTGGGGTTATTAGACAGAGTGCAGGTGGTGCTGCAGCTCAGCTTCTTGTTCGTGCTGTACAAGTCTGATACTATAACCTTGAGATCTGTGAATAATGAGCATGGTTTGATGTTATTTTCAAATATAGAATGTTTCATCCAGACAACTTAATGTTTCATGCAGCATTACCTGTGACAGACAGAGAGACTCCAGGTTGGCCGGTGTAATCACCCCCAGTGGTGTAGAATCTGAATCTGTATGTTTGAGCGTCTCTCTCTCTCAGGTTAGTGATTCTCAGACTCCAGTTATTCTGGGAGCTCTGTGTGTGCTGCACTCGGCCCTGATACTCCTCATCCTCTCTCACATCCACAGCCTCACCATCAGCCTGCTCTTTACTGAACCACAACACTTTAGTGACCTTGTAATTATTAGGGTATGTGTAATAACTATGTATCTCCACTGATGAGCCAATCAGAGAGCAGATATTCTGGGTGGAGTAAGTCACACTCCAGCAGCTCTTCTCATCAGAAACACCTGAAACACACAAAAGTAATTTGAAAAGAAATCTAAATAAATGCAAAAAAAAAAAAAAAACCACTCAGTCATGAATCACTGTATGTGAGTTTATTGTAAAGTTTACAAGAAACTCACATACAGTGATTCATGACTGAGTGATGTTTTTTTTTCTTTTGCATTTATTTAGATTTCTACTTTTTGACCTGCGGGCCACATTGAATTCCAAAATTTGACAGAGGGGCCGGGCCAGGACCTCATAGCACAGTATGCACACGCAAATAAATGTACAACCCGATTTATTAACAGTGCGCACTGAGGACTGTGTATTTCAAATGTGCAAAATAGCCCTCATCCAGGTAGTATGTTTGTCTCAATGAATATGCAAGATGCGGCATTTACACGCTATTTGGCACAATACTGGGAGGAGAAAACGTAAACAGATTAAAATAGCACACAATACGTTTGAATTGAAGACTCAAAGTTAAAGAAATCAACATTCATTGAAAAACATGTCACTTTCAACATTCAAAACATATTACTCAACGAAATACAGAGTCTCATTCATTTCTGCTCCGCTCATTTTCTGTTCTGCTGCTGTGCGTAAATGCGCACTTTTTTCATAACAGTAGAAAAACTCACCAATTTTAGTGGGAACAGTGTTGCTGGTCTCCTTTTTTTTCCAGTGCATCAAAGTCTGGAGCTAGTTTTGTTGTGGCAATTCTCAGGATAGATCTGAGGTGTTCGTCAGTTAACCTGGATCTGTGACGGGCTTTGTTGATGTTCATAATGCTGAAAGTCTGCTCACACACGTAGGTTGAGCCAAACAACACCAGCATCTTCTGTGCCGTCCTCCGGAGGTTTGGAAACGTGGCTTCACTGAGTGAAGCGTAAAAGTCATTCAGTTTAAGAGACTTGAACTTCTCCTTTAAGGTTGAGTCGGACTGAAGATCGATCAGTTCCAATTGCAGCTCCTGCGGTGCTGTTTCAGGGTCTTGTGACAACGGACAAGACACCAGCTGAAGTGCCGTCTCAATTTTATCAAAATCAGAGAACCGACGGCAGAATTCTCTGTGCAGGTCGTCCAGTGATTTGCAGTATTTCTTCGTGTTTCGGGTGGCCTCTTTCTACGTGGCTAGTGTGGGGAAATGAGTGAAAGATTTGTTTGACATTTGTCTGGAGAATAAAAGCAGCTTAGGCCATGTACACACGTAGCCGGGTATTTTTAAAACCGAACATTTCCCCCCCCTCCGTTTATAAAAATGTTTTATCCACACCACCTCGTCTTCGAAAAAAATCCCTTCCACACATAACCGAACATCTGCGTTTTCAATCACATTCATAAGCATTCCAAACCTGTAGATGGTATTATTTCCCCAAATCCTACCCCCTAATCACATCAGAATAGCCCTCTGTTGGCGTCACTTCCGCCTAAACATAAAACATGACGCCAAGCTCGTTCGTCTGGACAGACTCAGAGACAGAATTGCTTCTAAACACAATTTGAGTATAAACTACAAAAGACGCAAGAAAACGTTGATTGGGAATCTTATCAGTAGTTGGGCTTCTAAAATTAAACATGTAAATAGCACCTGCACAATAATTAACCCTTTCAAGGCACTACTCCGATCCATTACTTTTTGTCCATGCTTAATCTGGCTTCTGCAGTAAACAAAGGTCGCACGTTTGACGTCAGGGCAGATTTGTTGTCATTTTTTTGGCGCAGATTGTGACGTTCTAAAACGCAAACCTCCGGTTATCTCTGTCTACACGAAAAGGCATACACGGAGTTTTCAAAAATCTTCACTTTGCCCGGAGTTTTTTTAAATATTCGTTTTTGATGTGTTTTCATGTGGATGACAGGCCAAAACGTAGAAAAATATCTTCGATTTAGCAGATACCCGGCTACGTGTGGACGGGGTCTTAGATTTGAAGGCCCTCACATTTGTGTACATGTCGTGCACAAACTGATCTTTCCCCTGTAGCTTCACGTTCAGCTCATTCATATGTGATAATATGTCCAGAGCAAACGCAAAATCACAAAGCCAGTTCACGTCACTCAGCTCGGGAAATTCATCGGATTTCCCCATTAACTCCAAAAACCAGCTTATCTCCTCCTTGAGCTCCCACACTCGTTGAAACACTTTACCCAAACTTAACCAGCGGACACGAAAGTGGTAAAGTAGGTCCTGGTGATCCGCATCGGTTTCCTCCAAAAATGTAACGAACTGACGGTGATTAAGTCCCCTTGCTCGTATGAAGTTAACAAGTTTTACAACTGAATCCACAACATGATTAAGCTGCAATACAGACTTGCACAGAGACTCCTGATGAATGATGCAGTGAAGGAAAATAATATCCTGCTCAGGGTTTTGTTCTTTCACTTTATCCTGGATTCTTTTCAGCAGTTCGACATTTTTTCCAGTTAAATTTGGCGATCCATCCGTGGTGACATTGGCAAGTTTACTCCAAGGTAGCTTCATTCTCTCGATGACGGTGGACACCTGTTCATACAAGTCCTCTCCTCGCGTTTTCCCCTTCAGCGACTCCATGCTCAAAAGCTCCTCAGTTACCTCAAAACTGTCGTTTATCCCTCGGATAAAAATTAGAAGCTGAGCAGTGTCTTTTATGTCATTACTTTCATCCAGTGCTAGAGAATATAACTTAAAGGTCCCTGCCTTTTTGTTTAACTCGCTCACTATATCTTCATCAATCAGTTCCACTCGGCGAGTCACTGTCCTGCGTGATAAACTGATTTTTTCAAACTTGTCTTTGCTCTCCGGACACAAGAGACCTGCTGTCTCTACCATGCATTCTTTCAAAAACTCGCCTTCGGAGAAAGGCTTGCTGGCCTTTGCCAATTTGAATGCCAGCAAAAAAATTGCCTTGGTACTTGACTCTTGAATTGCAGTTTGTCGGTGAAAAAAATTCTGCTGAGTCTGTAAATTAGCCGCCAACCTCTGTGCAGTAGCCGCCCGGTCTTGCATTGACTGTTTGCTAGCATAATTTGCATGCTTAGTTGCAAAGTGGCGGCTGATATTGTACTCTTTAAAAACCGCAACAGCTTCTTGGCATATGAGACACACAGCCGTTGATCGGACTTCAGTGAAAAAATATTTCGTAGTCCACTCTTTATTAAATATTCGGCACTCACTGTCCACTTTTCTTTGGTCTGCTCATTTTTACAGAAGGGTTCAAACGGCAACGGGAAAATGAGAGCGAAAGAAAGAGTACACGACACTCCCAACAAAGGTCCACCAATGTTCACTGCGCCATCTATTGGGGAAACGCTGGCATTGCAGGGACAAGATGAAATGAATGATTTTTATTTTTTTTAAGTGGATAAGTTCGGCGGGCCGTATTGAAAAGCCTAACGGGCCGTAGTTTGCCCATGTCTGTTGGAAACTAACAGAAGCTGCCAGTAAGAAGATGACAGAGTGAGTGAAGGTTAAAGTGAGTTCTTACAGACAGCAGGAGAGCGAAGATCCTCATGTCCTCTTACAGCGCAGGAGTAGCTGCCTGCTTTCTCTTTATAGACATAATAATACTGATCACTCTGGGCCTGCTGAGGAAGAGGCTCTCCGTTCTTGTACCAGATGTAAGTGGGGTTGTTAGACAGAGTGCAGGTGGTGAAACAGCTCAGCCACTTGGCGGTGGAGATGACCGAGTCTGTTACTGTAACCTTCAGCTCTGTGAATAATAAACATGGTTTAGTGTTATTTTCAAATGTAGAATGTTTTCTCGTCAACTTCCTGTTTCTCCTGCAGCATTACCTGTGACAGACAGCTCATAGAGAGCAATATATATATATATGAACAATGAGTTTGTCCAAGTTTGCCCGCTGGCGGTGCCCTCTGTCCGGGTCACCGTGTCCGGAGTCCCTCCGTTTATTCCCAACGAGGCGCTGGAGCGAGAACTGAAGCGCTTCGGGAAATTGGCGAGCGGATTCCGGACGGTGAGTTTGGGCTGTAGGAGCGATACATTAAAACACGTTCAGTCTCTACGGAGACAAGTGTTTGTGTTTCTGGACTCCCCGACTCAAACACTGGAAGCTTCCTTCCGTGTTAAACACGAGGAAGGGTTTTACATGGTTTATGCGAGTTCGGGGAGCATGAAATGTTTTGAGTGTGGGGATGTGGGACACAAGCGGGTCGCGTCCTCACAGACAGCGGGGAGCAGAGCCGGCTGCTGCCGCTGGGACTGTCAGTGAGGAAAGGGGAAGGAATGGGACTGATAGCGGGGGGACTGCGGAGACTGACCTTGGGGAGGGGGACAGCGGGGTAGTTGATGTGAGTGACCGTGGGGAGGGGGACAGCGGGGTAGTTGATGTGAGTGACCGTGGGGAGGGGGACAGCGGGGTAGTTGATGTGCCTGACCGTGGGGAGGGGACAGTGGGGTAGTTGATGTGACTAACTGTGCGGAGGGGGTCAACAGGGTAGTTGACATGATTGATAATGGGGAGGGGGTCAGCGGGGTAGTTGATGTGACTGACCGTGGGGAGGGTGTCAGCGGGGTAGTTGATGTGACTGACCGTGCGGAGGGAGACAGCAGGGTAGTTGATGTACCTGACCGTGGGGAGGGGGTCAGCAGGGTAGTTGATGGAAGGGAAGTGTACAGTCATGTGGATGCTGTGACTGATAGTGTGGAGGTGAACAGCAGTGAAGCTGTTTTGACTGACGGTGTGGAGGGGGGCAGTAGAGTGACTGATGTGACTGATGGTGGGGAGGGGGCAGTAGAGTGATTGATGTGACTGACGGTGGGGAGGGGGGCAGTAGAGTGACTGACAGTGGGGAGGGGGGCAGTAGAGTGACTGACGGTAGGGAGGGGGGCAGTAGCGTGACCGATGTGACTGACAGTGGAGAGGTGAACAGTGGTTGGCCAACAACATCTGAATCTGCTCCACCCGCTCAGGTTGAGTCCGGAAGCTCTGCGCTTGGAGCTACGGATACCGGAAGTAGTGTTCCAGCGGAGTTGATGGAGGCTGAGCAGAGCAGGGTGGAGCCGGGAGAGGTCGGTGTGCAGGGCCGTAGCCAGGATTTTTCAAATACCGAGGTCAAGCATGGCTGACAGCACTGAAACCCCTCCATCACCACCACCAGCACAACTTAAATAAATAAATAAATAAATGAATAAATAACAAACCAAGGATAGATTTGGTGGTGGACACATTTATTTTAACAATTCTAAAACTGTGGCACCATAACTGTGGTGTTTTATCCAGGGGTGAAAGTAAGCCGGTCCTGGCCGGTCCGGCGTACCACTAAAAGATTTGGCCATACCGTAAAGAAAAATATACTGTCCCTGAAAAAAAAAATGCACTTTCAGCAGAACACACCTGCTAACGTCAATTTACCAAAAGCAACACGTTTTCCTCAATATACATTGCATATAACTCGTTCTGACCTGTCTCTGAATTATGTCTGAAGTGAATTCCTTCCGTGTTTCACTCGACAGACAACATGCGAGATAGCCCACTGCTTAACCATCTTGCGCCAATATGCGCAGCTGGTATCCAAAGTGTTTTAGGAGACAGATGTTTGTTGCAAAGTCTCCCAAATAAAAACAGCATATACAGAAACATGTTGATGTTTCAATATTCTATTATGTGTGCAGTGTTGCCCTGTGATGACCTGGCGACTTGTCCAGGGTGTACCCCACCTTTCGCCCGTAGTCAGCTGGGATAGGCTCCAGCTTGCCTGTGACCCTGTAGAAGGATAAAGCGGCTAGAGATAATGAGATGAGACGAGGTGTGCAGTGTTTCACTGGACAAACAATGAGCGAGCTACAGCGCGTGCACGGCTTAACCAGATCTTGTGCTATAACATGTGCAGCTGGTAATCAAAGTGTTTTAGCAGACAGATGTTAGTTGCAAAGTCTCCCAAATAAAAAGGCATAGAAAGAAACATGTTAATGTTTCATGATAGGCTATTTAAAAATTACTTTGATCAAAATTCGTAAATCGAGTGGAAGTTGGGGCAAAGATTCTAGATTACTGTCTGGTTGGAGCGAGCAGAGTAACTAGGCAACCAAACACGCGCACTGAGAACGCACGCACTTTCTCAAACGTTCCGACACACCC
Organism: Neoarius graeffei; assembly: GCF_027579695.1. NCBI lineage: Eukaryota > Metazoa > Chordata > Actinopteri > Siluriformes > Ariidae > Neoarius > Neoarius graeffei. The sequence goes on from NC_083595.1 coordinate 11,049,802, forward strand.
GTGGGAAAATACAAAGAATCCAAAAAACACCAACAGAAAACCACAACGATATATTTGATAAGATAAGGAAGACAGGACAACTTTTACCTAAAAACTTTCACTTTTCTGTTCTGTTACACTGTTCTGTGTCCAGTGTCCAAAATGAAAAGTTAGTTTTCAACTGTTCAGCTAAAAAAAATGTTATTAAAACGATTGTGTTGTTGAAATTATGTGTTTGCAATTTATACTGAGTGTATTGCTCAGCTACCTGAAGTATTGGCATTATTTACATTTCATTATCTTAAATTACATTAGAATGTAGAGCTATTAGTTCTGTGTGAAGACTATGTATTAGAGTGTGTGAGAGTGTATTATTTGTGTGTATGTGTGTGTGTCTGTATTTGTGTGTCTGTGTGTGAGTGAGTGAGAGAGAGAGAGAGAGAGAGAGAGAGAGAGAAAGAGAGAGAGAGTTATGTGTGCTCTATAATGCGATGTGACTATTAGCCTATGTTAGGTTAGGTAGGCATATGTGATAGAGCGTAGACTACACCCTGCCTGTTTTATCCAAAACCCAACTTCCCCGGCCGACACTAGTATAGGCTACGTCACGTGACTCTGCGTTAGACACAGCAATGATAGAGATAGAGGCTGAGAGATTTCAGATGACATTAGACGAATGTGAATTTTATTGGGGGGAAATACAGATGACATGTGGATGTGGACGCTGCGTTTTACACTGATCACTGCTCAAATTCAGCGTAGACCAATTTGAAATTTCTGAAAAAAATACCGAGGACATGACCTCGGTGTCCTCAGTGGTAGTTACAGCCATGTCGGTGTGGGGGGTCTGAGCAGGATGCGGAGTCTCCAGTTTTACAGGATGCTCTCAGACCCGACAGTGAGACAGAAGAGGTGATGAAGCCGGACCGCTGCTATGGTGACAATGTGACTGACATGGACTGTGACTCTGACTCTGTTTCTATAACGGACAGCAGCTCTCAAAGCGAGGACCTCTATTCATTAGAGGAAATTAATAACTTTTTGGATGAAACTTTTGGAAAAAAAGTGAATGTTAAAGATTATTTTCCCAATGTTGAAACGTTTATCAGATCAGTTACCACACTTCAGAGAGTTGTTGGAATGGATTTACTAGATGGGAAAAAATGTTATCAGTTAAAAAAGCACGTTACTGGTCTGAGGAAAGGGTTAAAAAAGTCCAAAAGTAGAATGATTAAGAAAATGAAACTTAGAAAATAAAAGTTTTTAATGACCGCACAGCACTGGGTGTTTTATCTCTACTGGTTCTTTTTATCTGTCTCTTTACATTTCCGTCTCTTATCTTTCAATATGCAGGGTTTAAGAGTCGCGTCTTTAAATATAAATGGGGGAAGAGATGAACAGAAAAGAGTTTTATTATCTGAAGTAATTAGAAAAAACTGGATATTATTTTATTACAGGAAACCCATAGTGACGAGTCGAATAAAATAGCCTGGGATTTATGGTGGAATGGACAATATGTTCTTAGTCATGGCACAAATTTTAGTGCAGGAGTTGCGATTTTATTCTCTCCTGTTTTAGATATAAACATCGTGTCCAGTACAGAGTTGGTGAAAGGTAGAGTTCTTATGGTAAAAGTTTAAATACAGGATTTTACTCTTAGTTTTATCAATGTTTATGCACCAAACCAAGGCTCTGAATGTGAAGAGTTGTTTAATTTATTAAAAGAGAAGTTAAGTTTTAATGATGCAGGGGAGTGTGTTTTAATGGGGGGAGACTGGAACTGCTGCACAGACTTTACATTAGATAGCACTGGAGAGGAACCACACATTCACTCCTCATCCATTTTATCTCACTTTTTAAAGAGAACTGATCTGGTTGATGTGTGGAGAATGAAGCGCTCTTCAGTCCGACAATACACATGGGTGAAAATATCTGACGGTAGAGTCTGTGCTGCAACGTTGGACAGATTTTATATTTCTGCATCTTTTATTTCAAGAGTTATTGACTGCCAAATCTCCCCTGTTGTTTTTACAGATCATCATTTAGTTTTAATGGAGCTTCTTTTTTTTTTTAATCTCCCACGGAAAAACCAAAGTCCTTTTGGCATTTTAATGTTAAGTTATTGCATGATCTTAATTTTTGTAAAAATTTTAAATTATTTTGGATCTATTGGAGATCCAGGAAGGAAACTTTTCCTTCACTCCTGAAGTGGTGGGAGGTAGGAAAGGCCCAAATTAGGCTACGTTCACACTGCAGGCTGAAGTGACTCAAATCCGATCTTTTCGCCCATATGTGACCTGTATCCGATCTTTTATTGACAATATGAACGACACAGATCCGATTTTTTCAAATCCGACCCAGGCCGTTTGGATATGTGGTGCTAATTCCGATTCCTATCCGCTCTTTTCATATGCGACTTCAGTCTGAACCGCCAGGTCGCATTCATCCGACTTACACGTCATCAACAAGCCCCAAACGTCACTATTCTGCGCTGAAGTAGGCAGCGGGTCTCTCAAAAAAGTTACAACAACATGGCGCATAATCACGGGCGCAGATAGAGGGTGGGACTCGTCCCACCCAGATTTAAATTCACCTCGTTCGGTCCCCCCCACTTACAGGGAGGAAAAAACGTGTATGCTGTCTTTCTTTGCATAAGGCAAACCTCACGGAAAAATCAAAAGACTAATTACCATTCGGTTTATTGAGGTGCACAGCAGTGTATACAGTTGCAACAACTCACATAAAACAAAGACTGATATTCGGTTGGTTGAGCTGCGCAGACTGCACAGGTTGCGAGCTCGAGCTTGGTTGCTATGGTTACTAACAACAAGTTTGACAGGCATATCGGGGTTGGGGTTGGTTTGCTGGCAGCTTTGTCCCCCCTCCCAGTTTTTTGTCCCTCCCAGTTCAAAAAACGTATCTGCGCCCCTGCGCATGACATCAATGCGAGGGACGCTTCGGGCTGTGAAGTTTCTGAATCTTCTCAATGGAAGGACGCAGAGGTTAGGGAGCTGATTTCCATTTGGGGGGATGCAGCTATTCAAGCTAGATTGGATGGATCATACCGCAACCGGGCGGTTTTACTTCCGTAAACACTGGCCATGCTCACTGCGTGTGACGTCGTCGTATCCTGCAATGCGCATGCGGAACACTTTTAGGTCGCTTTTCGTTCATACTGAGGATCACATACAAGTCGCATATATTTGTTAATGTGAACGACCTCACAAAAAAATCGGATTTCACAAAAAAATCGGAATTGAGCATTAAGCCTTGCAGTGTGAACGTAGCGTTAGAGTGTTTTGCCAGCAGTACTCTTCTAATTCCACAGCTAAAATCCAGAGAACTGTCCAGAAACTGGAAGAGGAAATAAGAGACTTGGAAAAAAAAATTCTTTACCTCACAAGCTGATCAACAAAAAAATGATGGGTTAATTTTTAAAAGGCAGGAACTCAACTCGGGGCGGCACGGTGGTGTAGTGGTTAGCGCTGTTGCCTCACAGCAAGAAGGTCCGGGTTCGAGCCCCGTGGCCGGCGAGGGCCTTTCTGTGTGGAGTTTGCATGTTCTCCCCGTGTCCGCGTGGGTTTCCTCCAGGTGCTCCGGTTTCCCCCACAGTCCAAAGACATGCAGGTTAGGTTAACTGGTGACTCTAAATTGACCGTAGGTGTGAATGTGAGTGTGAATGGTTGTCTGTGTCTATGTGTCAGCCCTGTGATGACCTGGTGACTTGTCCAGGGTGTACCCCGCCTTTCACCCGTAGTCAGCTGGGATAGGCTCCAGCTTGCCTGCGACCCTGTAGAACAGGATAAAGCGGCTAGAGATAATGAGATGAGATGAGAGGAACTCAACTCCCTTCTGCAGGACAGAGTTAAAGGAACACTAGTTCGAGCACGTTTTACTAGACTCCAAGACATGGATGCACTAACTTCTTTCTTTTTTAATTTGGAGAAATCTGCTGTTCAGAGGAAACAAATGGTCTGCCTTTGTCGTTCTGATGGAAACATCACTACAGATCCAGCCGAGATGAGGAAGCTCGCAGTGGAGTTTTATACAGATTTATTCAGCGTGGGTAGCTGTGACATGGACTGTGCTGCAGAGCTTCTGCAGGGGCTTCCTCAACTGAGCTTAGAAAACCAGAACACTCTGAATGCAGAAATCGTTTTAGATCAGCTGACAGCTGCAGTGTCCCAGATGGCACCAGGCAAGGCTCCGGGATTAGATGGTCTTCCTTCGGACTTTTTTAAACACTTCTGGACAATACTGGGACAGGACCTTATGGCTGTTTTTAAAGAGTGTTTTAAAAAAGGAAGACTTCTGGCTTCCTGTAGGCGAGCAGTTCTTTCACTGCTGCCCAAGAAGGGAGACCTAGCTCTTTTAAAGAACTGGAGACCTGTAGCTCTTATGTACGGACTATAAGATCCTCTCCAAGGTTTTATCAAATAGATTAAAACATTTTATTGATTTATTTATTGGTGCAGATCAGTCTTATTGTATTCCAGACAGGTCAATGTATGATCATTTATTTTTAATAAGGGATATATTTGATGTTTGTAATTTGTATAATATTAATGTTGGTATTTTATCTATTGATTAAGAAAAGGCGTTTGATCGTGTGGATCATGGTTTTCTCTTCTCCACCTTGCAGGCTTTTGGAATTGGGGGGAGCTTTTTATCCTGGGTCAAACTATTGTATAATGAAGCCTGCTGTTTAGTAAAGGTGGGGGGAGGGTTGAGCTGCCATGTGCCAGTTAAAAGAGGAATCAGACATGGCTGCCCCATCTCAGGCCAGCTCTACAGTATTGTCATTGAACCTCTTCTGTGTAGGCTGAGGAGCAGGTTACAGGGCCTGGGTCTCCCTGAGCTGGCTCAGAACCGCTCTGTAGCCGTCTCAGCTTATGCAGATGATGTTAATGTTTTTATACAAGATCAGAGAGATATACAAGAACTTAAAGAAAGCTTGACTGTGTATGAAAAGGTCTCCTCTGCTGGGACAAATGTGAAGCGTGTCTAATAGGTCAGTGGAGCCTAGGAGATGTCCCTGAGCTACCCGGGAAACTTAAGTGGGGAAAAAAGAGGCATTAAAGTTCTGGGAGTGTATTTGGGGTGCGAGGACTTCCAAAAACAGAACTGGGAGGGAGTGCTGGAGAAGGTGAGCACTAAGTTGTCTAAATGGAAATGGTTGCTTCCCCAGCTGTCCTACAGGAGTAGAGTTCTGATAGCCAATAACCTGGTCTCCTCTTCCCTTTGGCATAGACTGATTGTCTTAATGCCACCATCAGGCCTCGCGAAGGACATATAGCGGCTCCTGGTGAATTTCTTCTGGTCAGATCAGCATTGGTTAAGGGCACCAGTTCTGTATCTCCCTGGGGCTGAGGGAGGACAAGGCCTCATGGACATTCCATCAAGAATTGCTGCCTTCAGACTGCAAACAGCGCAGAGGCTACTTTATGGCTGCGGTTATTGCTGGCTGGCATCTGCTCAGCTGCTCCTGAGGAAGGCTGGCCGGCTAAGACTGGACAAACAGCTGTTTCTTCTAAAGACCTTTGAAGTTGACCTGACTGGAATAACACCTTTCTACAACTCGGTGCTTGATGCATGGAGGACGTTCAAGACCACATAGACCATGGACCTCAGACCTGGTTTGTGGATCTTCGAGGAGCCGCTGTTATACAATGACTTCTTTACATCTAGCATGCTTTCTTCCACATCACTCTGCACCAAGTTTGTTGAGGCTGGAATGATCAAACTGGGCCACCTCATAAGAAAATCTCCAGAGAAGCTTGGTGGAGTCATCGGCGTCAGGTCTTCCAGAGTGCTGAAGAAGATAGTGGATGAGGTCTGGCAGTCCCTGTCTGTACCACTCAGGGTGTATGCCCAGGACCATACCCCTGGTTGACCTATGGCACAAGGACCGCGAGTACATCTTTCCTGCAATAAGCGTCAGACTTGCGACTCAAAAGTGGCGAGAGGAGAGAGGGCTGCTTCTGTCCCTGGAAACACCAGTGCTGGGCAACTTCAGCTCATGCGGGAAGAAGCAGCTCTACTACAGCTGTGTAAAAGTACTGAACTTCCGCTCTTTGGTCGAAGTCAGGGAGTCGAGGTGGACCCAGGTTTTTGCTCCAGAATGCACCCCTAAAGGCTGCTGGAGGACTGTATACAAGCTGCCCATTGGGAAACGGACGGCTGACCTCCAGTGGAGGCTCATACATGGAGCGATAGCCACAAACAGACAGAGGGCTCACCTGGATCCCAGCACTGGGGAGGACTGTCCCTTCTGTTGCCAACAAGAAACCCTAGAACACTTGGTGTCTCTTTGTCCTTGGCTAGTGGGCCTATTTAAGACACTGCAAGAGTGGGTGGAACACCTAGGGGAGAAGTTTTCCGTCCTTTTGTTTGTCTTTGGGCTAAAATACAGTCAGGAAAAGACAGACTCAGGTTTTAATTAATTTTTTAATTGGAACTGTAAAACTAGCAATCTGGAAGACCAGAAAGAATCAGGTGCTGGGCCTGGGATGGACGGATGTGGTTCAGAGCCTGAAAGGTTTGGTTGCATCTCGTCTTAAGGTAATGTATGCTTTTTACAGACTAACCAATAACCTGGACACTTTAATAGATCTGTGGGGTTTTAGACAGGTTTTATGTTCACTTGAAGAGGATGGTGCACTAACTCTCAACTTTTAATGGACAATTGTTTGGGTGTGTATGTGTGTGTGTGAGAATGTTTTAATAGAGAAGGTGTTTTTATGTTCTGTTTTTGATGATGTCCTAGCAATGACTTTTTATGTACCTTTTATTTTCTCCATTATTTATTGTTTTATTTTTTTGTGAAAAAAAAACATATACATGGAACAATGGCATAATTAAAGGTGCTTTAAAGTTCATAGGCAATGGTCGGAGGTGAAATGTAGAATATCAACTTTATTTTCTAGAAGAATGACCCAAAAAGTGAATTCAAGCTTCCTAGTGTCTAATTTGCACCCTAAAATTGAATAAAATGGTTAAAATATACTGTTTTGCCCAATTTCCGAAGGTTTGTTTACATGTCACTTATGCGCACTTTCACCGCCAGAGAACAGTCGTCGTGACGTCATTTAAGGCAAACAGACTGGGAGCAGTTCTGTGTTTACTTGCGAACCGAGCACACGTGTACGGACTTTGGTCGTGAGAGGTTGTGTAAAATGTCTGAAAGTGATAGCGATTTTGAAGTAGGAACTCTCCAAATTGAATATCGAGAGGTGAAACCATATGAACCTAGGGTTGTTGCGAAGCAATTGGTGAATGTGCCTCACTGGTTTGAACGTGCGGCTTCGGAATCGGACAGTGACTCGGCCGAATCTGATCGCAGTGACCCCGGACCTCAACAAGACTCGCGCCCAAACGATTTATCCTGGTAGTTATGATAAATTCTTACTTTCATCGTAATACTAAATAAGAGCCCTTTGAAGAATAATTAAACCGCCCTCCCTCGTGGATGTAGGTAACGATTACTTGACAGTGCGCCAGTAGGCTACATTAGCCTGCCATCCACGGTATTATACTATTTATAGCCTCCTCTAAGCGAAGAAATATCCCTTTGTCTCATTTCCACAATGATTGTACAGGATCCCTCAGGATTCTTGACTTGTCAACTACAAGCAAAAGTAAAAATGTTTACCTCCAATCTTCGCCTTTTTGCTTGAGGGTTGCTGGTCCGTTTCTTCTTTGACTGCTTGCTTTTGTTTCACACGCACAATCCACTCTCTCCGCCTCATCTCCTCTTTCAGAAAAAGCCAACCCTCTCACTCCACCTCTTCTCCTCTTTCAGAAAAAGCTAATCCTCTTGCTCTGCCTCTTCTCCTCTTCCGGAAAAAGCCAATGCACTCTCTCTGCCTCGTCTCCTCTTCCAGAAAAAGCCAACCCTCTGGCTTTATGTGCACAATCCACTCTCTCCGCCTCGCCTCCTCTTTCGGAAAGAGCCAACTCTCTAGCTCCACCTCTTCTCTTCTTTCAGAAAAAGCCAACCCACTCACTCTGCCTCTTCTCCTTTTTCGGAAAAAGCCAACCCACTCGCTCTGCCTCTTCTCCTTTTTCGGAAAAAGCCAATCCTCTCGCTCTGCCTCTTCTCCTCTTCCGGAAAAAGCCAATCCACTCTCTCTGCCTCTTCTCCTGTCTCGGTAGAAGGTAAAAACTTCTTCCTGAACCGGTCCTGTTGTTACAGTTCACTGCACAACAATAAGGCATGGTTTTTCTTTGGAAATTCCTGAACGCACATCTGCACTCAAGCCGAATGGCAATACAAGTAAATGGAAGTGGACTCAACTCAAGCGGTTTGTTTGTCTTGAATGGCGTCACGCGCCGAGTGGTCACGAAAATAGCCAAACAGAAATTTGCCGCGATCCGCGCTAGCTTATTTTAATTATTACTTATTAACAATACTTCTTGGGACCAGAAGAAAATTACAGAGGGTTTTTTAACATATAAAGTTTCAAATGTGCATAAATTGAAAACTGTTGCCTGTGACCTTTAAAAAGTCAAAAATATCTCTCTCTCTCTCTCTCTCTCTCTCTCTCTCAGGTTAGTGATTCTCAGACTACAGTTATTCTGGGAGCTCTGTGTGTGCTGCACTCAGCCCTGATACTCCTCATCCTCTCTCACATCCACAGCCTCACCATCAGCCTGCTCTTTACTGAACCAGAACACTTTAGTGACCTCGTAATATTAGGGTATGTGTAATAACTATGGATGTCCATAGTTATTACAAAATCCACTGATGTTGGAGTGAATGTACAGATGCATCTCAAAACATTAGAATGTTGCAAAAAAGTTCAATATTTTCAATCAGTTATTTAAGAAAGTGAAAATTTAATATATTCTAAACTCATTCTACGTAATCTAAAATGTTTCAAGCATTTTACTCTTTTAATTGCGATAATTCTGACATACGGTGCAAAAAAATTCAAAATATTAGAATATTTCATTTCAAGTTTAAGTTAAACCATATAAATTCCCATGTATCTCTCGGTCTAGTTCAGTACACACAACTACAATCATGGGGAAAACTGCTGACTTGACAGTTGTCCAGAAGACGATCATCGACATGCTCCACAAGAAGAATAAGCCACAGAAGGTCATTGCTGAAAAGGCTGGCTGGAAAAGGTGCACAAGCAACAGGGATGAGCGCAGCCTTGAGAGGATTGTCAAGAAAAGTCGATTCAAAAACTTGTGAGAGCTTCACATGGAGTGGACTGAGGCTGGTCTCAGTGGATCAAGAACCACGATGCACTGTCTTTCCTAAGCAGGACTTAGCCCCTGCGCACAGTGTCAAAACTACTACCAAATGGTTTGTTGACTATGAGATTACTGCGCTTGATTGGCCAGCCAACTCGCCTGACCTGAACCCAGAGAGAATCGATGGGCTATTGTCAAGAGGAAGACGGGAAACACCTGATCCAGAAATACAGACAAGCTGAAGGCCGCGATCAAAGCAACCTGGGCTTCAATCACACCTCAGCAGTGCCACAGGCTGATCGGCTCCATGCCACGCTGCAGTAATGCAGTAATTCATGGTAAAGGAGCTCCAACCAAGTACTGAGTGTATAAATGAACATACTTTTCAGAAGTTGACATTTCTGGATTGTAAATCCTTTTTCGATTGATCTCGGTAAATATTCTAATTTGAGATACTGGATTTCTGATTTTTATGAGCTATAAGCCAGAATCATCAAAATCAAAACAAAACAAAAGCGGCTTGAAAAATTTCACTTTACGTGTCAGGCACATAGAATATATCAAAGTTTAGCTTTTTGAATTAAATTGTGAATAAAATGAACATTTTCATGATGTTTGAATTTTTTTTTTAACATTTGTTTATTGATTTTTCAGTGACAGAGCAAAGTCAAGAGGTGACATTTCGAGAGTCAAAACAGTGTCAAGTATAACAAGTAAAAAAAAAAATAAGATAACATGCAATCAGATCAAGAGTAACTAATAATAATTATAAAAATTACAAAAAAACACAACAAATACACAGCACAAAACAAAACCACAAATTGGTCACCCACTGCTAAATAAAAAAGTCCAATATGTCCACTTAAACAGAGATATATAAAAACATTCCCAGCATGCTACAAATTCACACAAGAAAAACTCACAGATAGTAGACAATCAGGGTGGCTACTCTGGAATAGCCGTAAAAGTCAATCCCTCAACATGTGCAAAAAATGGACCCCAAGTTTTATTAAACTTTGCAAGAGAACCATGTATCGTGCACCTAACTTTCTCCAACTTCACAAACTGAAGGATGTCCCTGATCCAAGAGGAGTGAGAAGGGGGCGCAGGGGACTTCCACTCCAATAAAACCAAACATCTAGCCAAAAAGGAGACAAAAGCTACAAAGTCAGCTTTATATTTAGGAAGCTGCAAAGTAGGAGGTAAAACCCCAAACAAAGCAGTACATGCTGTTGGATCAAATTGAACTTTTGTACAAACAGAAATAGAGTTGAATATCAGTGTCCAAAAATTGAGTAGTGAAGGGCAAGACCAAAACATATGGACATGGGTAGCTGGAGCCTGATGACATCTTATGCAGATGGGATCAACATCCTTATAGATTTTAGAAAGCCTAACTCGAGTGAGATGAGCACGATGTAGAATTTTGCACTGGGTCAGACCATGCCTAGCACAAAAAGATGAGTGAACCCGACACAAAATAGCATCCCACAGCTCCTCCGAGATCTCCTCCCCCAGATTCTCCTCCCACTGGGTTTTAATTTTATGCTGCAGGGTTAACTGCAAAGAATAAATAAGATTGTATAAACGTGAAATAGCACCCTTAATGGTAGGAAATAGGATTAAAAAGGAGTCAATAAGAGAGGCCTCGGGGAGACTTGGGAAACTGGGGCTAAGATTGCGGATGAAACTACGAACTTGAAGATATCTGAAAAAATGCTGTCTAGGCAAATTAAATGTTTCAGAGAGTTGCTGGAAGGATGCAAATGTACCGGTGACATACATGTCTCTAAATGCCTTAATGCCGTAGTCAGACCACAAAGAAAAAGCCCCATCAATTAAGGAAGGATGAAAAACAGGGTTAGCTGATAAAGGTGCTAGGAAAGAGAAGGACTGTAGACCAAAGTAGCGTCAAAATTGCTTCCAAATTTTAAAGGTGGATTTAATTAAGATGTTATTGCAATAAGGGGAGAGAGAAAAACTCAGAGGAGCGTGGATGAGAGCAGTCAACGAGGCAGGTTTAGCAGAAAACATCTCCATACTACATACCATGTAGGAGGAACTGGTGCGCCCTCCAGAGAGATCCAAAGCTGAATTACTCTAAGGATGGAAGCCCAGTAATAAAATCTCAAGTTAGGGAGGGCCAGGCCCCCCATGGCCTTAGGTCTCTGTAACAGCTCCTTTTGCAAGCGAGGGACCTTCCTGTTCCATATAAACTCAGTGACAGATATGTCTAATTTATGAAAAAAAAAAGACTGAGGGAGAAAGACAGGTAGGCACTGGAAAAGATAGGACAATTTGGGGAGGATGTTCATCTTAACCGCATTAACCCTGGCCACAAGGGAAAGAGGCAACAGTGACCACCATTGAAAATCCTTCTGTATCTGATCTAACAAAGGGGCAAAATTACTCTCAAACAAATCTCCAAATCGGTCTCTAATCTGGATACCAAGGTATTTAAAGCCAAATGGAACAATTTTGAATGGTGAAGCCTGAGCAGCATTCTGGGCCTCTTGATTTAAAGGAAACAACTCACTCTTGTCCAAATTTAGTTTATAGCCGGAAATCTGACCAAATGAACTGAGAATGTTAAGAACAGCCGGAATTGAGACAGTGAGATTGGAAACATATAGTAACAAGTCATCAGCATAGAGAGAGACCTTCTGTTCAAGACCATATCTTGTAATTCCAGAGATGCGTGGCTCTGAACGAAGCGCAATAGCCAGAGGTTCAATAGCAACAGCAAATAGAAGAGGACTTAGAGGACAGCCCTGGCGAGTGGAACGGTACAAAGGGAAATAATCTGAATTTGTTTCATTAGTTCTGACTGAAGCCACAGGGGATGAATAGAGCAACTTAATCCAAGAAATGAACTCCTGGTCAAAACCAAATCTCTCCAGAGTGTAAAAAAGGTAATTCCACTCTACACGGTCAAAAGCCTTCTCCGCGTCTAATGAAATTACAGCCTCTGGCCCCACTGACGTAGAAGGATTATAAACAACATTGAGAAGTCGTCTGAGGTTGAAGAACCCATGCCTGTTCCAGACAAAACCTGTCTGATCGGGGAGATTATCAAAGGCAAAACTGATTCCAATCGCAGAGCTAATAATTTGGATAAAAGTTTTACATCTATAGATAAAAGACTAATTGGACGGTAGCTTGAGCAGGACAGAGGGTCCTTATTCTTTTTTAAAAGTAGTGATATGGAGGCCTGATTTAGAGTCTGAGGTAATTTGGAATGAGTAAGAGGTTCATTGAACATTTCGATCAGAACTGGTGATAATTTGTCAAAGAAGGTCTTGTAGAACTCAGTGGGAAAACCGTCCGGGCCTGGACATTTTCCAGACTGCAACGAAAACATAGCCTGTCTGAGATCATCTATGGTGATTGGGCACTCTAGCCTCTTAGCAGTATCAGAATCTACCCTAACCGACTCCAGTGAATCAAAAAAACTATCCAGGGCTGACAAATCAGACTCAACCTCAGAAGCATATAGAGAGGAGTAAAACTGTTTAAAATGATCATGATTTTTTTAGGATTGGTTGTGACACCAGAAGGACTACGAATTTGTGGAATCTGCTGAGAGGCGGAAGCCTGTCGAAGCGTATGGGCCAAAAGTTTGGTTGCCTTATCCCCTGACTCATAATAATAATATTTAGCCTTAAATAAGAGCTCCTCAACCTCTTTAGTAGAAAGAACATCAAACTCAGCCTGAAGAGAGAGACGTTCTTTATATATGTTAGGGGATGGGGAGGAAGCATAAATAATATCAAGCTGAGAAATTCGTAACCTCAATTCTTTTAATTTTTTTTCCTTTGTTTGTTCTCATAGCTGCTGTATGAAATAATTTCACCTCTAATGTATGCTTTCAAAGTCTCCCAAAGAAGGGAGGCTGAGATCCCTGGGGTCCTGTTGGTAATAAGAAAAAAATCAATTTGATTAGAAACAAACTTAAAGTCCTCATTAGATAACAAGCGTGTATTGAGCCGCCAAGGGGGGCACGTACGTTCATACTCCTGTATGAATAACTCCAATGTGGTCGGAGCATGATCTGATATTAGAATAGTATCATAAGAGCAAGACTGAACAGAATAGAGAAATCGGTTGTCCAGGAGAAAATAGTCAATTCGAGAAATGGAATGATGCACATGAGAGAAAAAAGAATACATTTTACCAGATGGATTAAGAAAGCGCCATGGATCCGAGACCGAGAACTCATCCATAAAGGATCCAATGATCTTAGAAGACTTAGAGGGCACTCCTGGTCTAGTAGAAGAACGATCTAATACAGAATCAAGCCAACAGTTGAAGTCACCCCCCATAATGAGTAGATGTGTGGACATGTCAGGTAATTTGGCAAACAACTGATGGAAAAAATTGTCGTCATCCCAGTTTGGACCACACACATTGGCCAGAATCACATTATTACTATATAGCTGCCCTGTTACAAACACATATCTTCCATTGGGGTCAACTATAACATTAGAGCACACAAAAGGAACCGATTTGTGAATCAAAATTGCAACACCCCTAGATTTACCGTTAAAGCTAGAATGAAAAACTTGACTGACCCACCTCCCCTTTAATTTGATATGGCTGGAAGATTTTAAATGAGTCTCTTGAAGGAAAACAATATGGGCACCTAATTGTTGAAGGTGGTGAAGAAGCTTGCTATGTTTAATAGGCTGATTTAGACCATTACAGTTCCAGCTAACACATTTGAATCCTGTCCCTGATTGTTGTGGCATCCCAGACTGATGCATGCTAATCAAGTATTAGTGTACACTGCAGCATATGTACCGTATAACAGTCACAGAGATAAAATGAAACATGGGCGACCTGACTTAACAAAACACAAAACAAAATAAAAAGGTAGAACTTCTCACATACACCCCCACCACCCCATGAGCTCAAGCGTCTTCCCAAACAAGATGCAAGCAAAACCCACAAACTACCAAAAACATCCAAAACACTCTCCGTTAACAGCACAAACCAGTAGTGCTCATCCGAGTTTGTAATAAAGCATAGTATAAATATGAAAACAAACACAGTAGCAAAATATGACGAGTGACTCAAGTCCAGGTATCACAAACTTAAAGCAGGGCGGCTTACCAACAGAAAACGGGTTAACTTTACCCCCAGCTTACCAAACAAACTGTCAGCCGCTTTCAAGGAGTAGCTCCAGAAGAGACACCAGACTTTAAGTTCACCCTGACAAAACCCATTGCAGCGGCCGGGTCTTCAAAGGTGTGTATAGCTCCACTGGGAAGAGTGATCCTCAAAGTCGTGGGAAACCTCAATCCACTCCAGGACACGAATGTAACAGATGTTTAACATCCGTAAATGCAGCATGTTTCTTCGCAACCGATGAAGTATAGTCAGGGAAAAGGAACAATCTTTAGCCTTAGAAGAGAAGAGGGGAGTCCCTTGAAGCCTCCCCGGCTCGGCGTAAAATGTCATTCCTCACGTGAAAGAAGTGCACACGAATCACGAAGGGTCGGGGTGGTTTACCATCACTGGGCTTGGGTCGGAAAGAGCGATGCGCATGGTCAAGCAGGGGCAACTTGTCCAGGCCGAGGGAGTCCATCAACAGCTGGGCAATAAATTCGGTTGGGCGCACACCCTCGGCCCCCTCCGGCACACCTACCAGCCGTATCTTGTTCCTCCTCGCTCTACCCTCCAGGTCCTCACATTTATCGGCCAGCAGTTTAACTTCGGTTTGCAGCGTGGAAACTGTTGAATCCAGTGAAGTTAGCAGGTCACTGTGGTCAGAGCATGTGCGCTGCAACTCAGTGATAGCTTGATCATGGGAGCTAAGCTTTTGTTACATCGGTTCAATTGTGTGCCTAAGCTCCTCTCTTACCGAAGAAATGTCTGCTCGAAGCTCACCAGACAATGAGTCTATTTTGCCGCAAATGTCCCCCTTCAACTGGTCCAACATTGCCTGGAAGTGATGCAAATTGGGCGCATACTCGGGGTCCGAGACCACTTTCGGCGGAGAAGTAGGATCAGTCGAGGGAGAAGCCTTAGCACGGCCTGTGCGAGCAGAGTTTGCACGTGCAGCTGCCATTGTTGGTGGAAATTCACCCAAAAAACCCACACAGAAACTTACCAAGTACTTATCAAAATTGTGCACCGGCCAAAATAGTGAAAATAAACTGTGTTAATCAGTTAAAATAAACACAAACTCGTGGAGCAAAAGGGAGACACGTCCTACATGCTCGGTGTCCAACAGCGCCCCCCCCCCCGATGTTCGAATATTTTGAGATGCACCTGTACTGAGGCTTAAAGCCAAACAAAGCCCAAAAATAAAGTCCATTTTGCTGTAAATAATATTCAGACAAGACATGTTCCAGAATTAATTTGTTTATATTTGTACCCGTACACTGTGTGCAGATTGTTTTTCTTTTAAAATAAAACTTTCCTGGGCGCTGCTACAACCCCGATTCCAAAAAAAGTTGGGACAAAGTACAAATTGTAAATAAAAACAGAATGCAATGATGTGGAAGTTTCAAAATTCCATATTTTATTCAGAATAGAACATAGATGACATATCAAATGTTTAAACTGAGAAAATGTATCATTTAAAGAGAAAAATTAGGTGATTTTAAATTTCATGACAACACCACATCTCAAAAAAGTTGGGACAAGGCCATGTTTACCACTGTGAGACATCCCCTTTTCTCTTTACAACAGTCTGTAAACGTCTGGGGACTGAGGAGACAAGTTGCTCAAGTTTAGGGATAGGAATGTTAACCCATTCTTGTCTAATGTAGGATTCTAGTTGCTCAACTGTCTTAGGTCTTTTTTGTCGTATCTTCCGTTTTATGATGCACCAAATGTTTTCTATGGGTGAAAGATCTGGACTGCAGGCTGGCCAGTTCAGTACCCGGACCCTTCTTCTACACAGCCATGATACTGTAATTGATGTAGTATGTGGTTTGGCATTGTCATGTTGGAAAATGCAAGGTCTTCCCTGAAAGAGACGTCGTCCGGATGGGAGCATATGTTGCTCTAGAAACTGGATATACCTTTCAGCATTGATGGTGTCTTTCCAGATGTGTAAGCTGCCCATGCCACACGCACTAATGCAACCCCATACCATCAGAGATGCAGGCTTCTGAACAGAGCGCTGATAACAACTTGGGTCGTCCTTCTCCTCTTTAGTCCGAATGACACGGCGTCCCTGATTTCCATAAAGAACTTCAAATTTTGATTCGTCTGACCACAGAACAGTTTTCCACTTTGCCACAGTCCATTTTAAATGAGCCTTGGCCCAGAGAAGACGTCTGCGCTTCTGGATCATGTTTAGATACGGCTTCTTCTTTGAACTATAGAGTTTTAGCTGGCAACGGCGGATGGCACGGTGAATTGTGTTCACAGATAATGTTCTCTGGAAATATTCCTGAGCCCATTTTGTGATTTCCAATACAGAAGCATGCCTGTATGTGATGCAGTGCCGTCTAAGGGCCCGAAGATCACGGGCACCCAGTATGGTTTTCCGGCCTTGACCCTTACGCACAGAGATTCTTCCAGATTCTCTGAATCTTTTGATGATATTATGCACTGTAGATGATGATATGTTCAAACTCTTTGCAATTTTACACTGTCGAACTCCTTTCTGATATTGCTCCACTATTTGTCGGTGCAGAATTAGGGGGATTGGTGATCCTCTTCCCATCTTTACTTCTGAGAGCCGCTGCCACTCCAAGATGCTCTTTTTATACCCAGTCATGTTAATGACCTATTGCCAATTGACCTAATGAGTTGCAATTTGGTCCTCCAGCTGTTCCTTTTTTGTACCTTTAACTTTTCCAGCCTCTTATTGCCCCTGTCCCAACTTTTTTGAGATGTGTTGCTGTCATGAAATTTCAAATGAGCCAATATTTGGCATGAAATTTCAAAATGTCTCACTTTCGACATTTGATATGTTGTCTATGTTCTATTGTGAATACAATATCAGTTTTTGAGATTTGTAAATTATTGCATTCTGTTTTTATTTACAATTTGTACTTTGTCCCAACTTTTTTGGAATCGGGGTTGTATCTTACTCTCTCTGAAGTTCAAATACTGCGGTCTGAGTGCAAATTACGTGAGAGAATCAGAGAATGTGACGTAACTTACACTCCACATGTATTACCGAGCCCTAGATTGAATGGATACATCATTTCTACATTGTTGTAAACAACCCTGAAGATGCCCAAGTGTCAAGCATTTGAGTGTAAAAATAAGTTCAGTCGTTGCAAAGTGAAATTGTTTTTGCCGTCCCCAATCCTACAAAGGATATTACTTCTACAAGCAGATATTACACGTGGCGAAATGGCTGCATTTCATCGGCACTGGTCACAATGTGGACAAATTACATTTCGGCAGGCACAAGGTGGCTTACAACGACCACTTCATGGCGGAATGCTTCACGTGGTAAAAAAAATTACAGAAATGGGAAGAAAAGAAAGGCAGTAAGGTGAGCGATAATTCAGATTGTTCCATCACTGTAATGAAATCTGTCAAATGCACTTAGCCAAGTTTACATACAGAAGATATCTAAATCCCAGATATAGCACGGTGGTGTAAGTGGTTAGCACGGTCGCCTCACAGCAAGAAGGTTCTGGGTTCAAGCCCACTGGCTGGCAGAGGCCTTTCTGTGTAGAGTTTGCATGTTCTCTTCATGTCTGCGTGGGTTTCCTCCGGGTGCTCCGGTTACCCCCACAGCTCAAAGACATGCCGTTAGGTTAATATGGGACGGTCTTGGGCTGAGGTGCCCTTGAGCGAGGCACCTAACTCCCAACTGCTCCCCGGGTGCTGTTAGCATGGCTGCCCACTTCTCTGAGTATGTGTGTGTGTGCTCATTGCTCACGTGTGTGTGCATATGTGAGGTCACTGCTTCAGATGGGTTAAATGTAGAGAAGAATTTCTCAAGTCTGTGATGAATAAAGTTGTTGTTCTTCTTCTTCTTAGCAGCCCTGTCAGTAATAGCTGGCAGCCAGTAATTTCGCCGCCTATAAACGCTACATCGCAAGCGACTTGCAGTGTTTTTTGTAATTAATTTTTCCTTAGATTTTTATGTCACGTGATTTTGTTTGTTTTATTCACTGAGAAAAGTGATCTTTTTAGATGTCATGAATTGCGTTTGCGTGATGACAACAGGATTATTTACTCGTATCTTTGTCAGTACTGTGCATGCGTTATCTAGCCGAGTTAGTGACGGGTCATAAAGTACGGGGGGACGGTGGGCCTGAAAAATTAAATCTATCATGGAAGCAATTGCAGTAGCCCACCCCTTGCTCACTACATTAATAAACGTAGCCCACTCCTTAATCCTTACACAAAAATCCATAACCCCCCTCCCATCTCATAAAAACATCTTGACAAATAATCATTTGACCCATTCTCATCGTAAGCTTTAATTGCTTTTACTCAACTTCCTCTCACTTTCAAAAGACATTTTGTGTAAATGACATCATTCAGCATCACCATAAATATGACGAGTTCAATACAGTGGTGCTTAAAAGTTTGTGAACCCTTTAGAATTTTCTATATTTCTGCATAAATATGACCAAAAACATAATGAGATTTTCACACAAGTCCTAAAAGTAGATAAAGAGAACCCAGTGAAACAAATGAGACAAAAATATTATACTTGGTCATTTATTTATTGAGAAAAATGATCCAATATTACATATCTGTGAGTGGCAAAAGTATGTGAACCTTTGCTTTCAGTATCTGGTGTGACCCCCTTGAGCAGCAATAACTGCAACTAAACGTTTGCGGTAACTGTTGATCAGTCCTGCACACCGGCTTGGAGGAATTTTAGCCCGTTCCTCCGTACAGAACAGCTTCAACTCTGGGATGTTGGTGGGTTTCCTCACATGAACTGCTCGCTTCAGGTCCTTCCACAACATTTCGATTGGATTAAGGTCAGGACTTTGACTTGGCCATTCCAAAACATTAACTTTATTCTTCTTTAACCATTCTTTGGTAGAAAGACTTGTGTGCTTAGGGTTGTTGTCTTGCTGCATGACCCACCTTCTCTTGAGATTCAGTTCATGGACAGATGTTCTGACATTTTCCTTTAGAATTCGCTGGTATAATTCAGAATTCATTGTTCCATCAGTGATGGCAAGTCGTCCTGGCCCAGATGCAGCAAAACAGGCCCAAACCATGATACTACCACCACCATGTTTCACAGATGGGATAAGGTTCTTTTGCTGGAATGCAGTGTTTTCCTTTCTCCAAACATAATGCTTCTCCTTTAAACCAAAAAGTTCTATTTTGGTCTCAGCCATCCACAAAACATTTTTCTCATAGCCTTCTGGCTTGTCCACATGATCTTTAGCAAACTGCAGATGAGCAGCAATGTTCTTTTTGGAGACCAGTGGCTTTCTCCTTGCAACCCTGCCATGCACACCATTGTTGTTCAATGTTCTCCTAATGGTGGACTCATGAACATTAGATAATGTCAGAGAGGCCTTTAGTTGCCTTTAGTTGCTTAGAAGCTACCCTGGGGTCCTTTGTGACCTCGTCGACTATTGAGGTATTTCACCTGACGTCACAGGGTCATGTGACGCCCCGGTGTCCGCCATTTTGAACGTCAAGCTACATACTAGACAGAGAGGGAGAACCAGCTTGAAAAAAAACGTGTTACAGACACCTAGAATAGATTAATTTGTCAGTAAGCACTCTATAAATAACCATGGTGTTTGCTTGTTGTGCTGTGGGCTGCCACAACAGACAGGGACAGCGTGCAGGACGCTCCTTTTACCGGTTTCTAGTGATGGGAATTTCAGCTCTTTTTCAGGAGCCGGCTCTTTTGGCTCTTCTTACTATAAGGAGCCGGCTCTTTTGGCTCCCAAACGGCTCCTGAGATTTTATTTTTGATTTAATTGCTGCAATTAACTAGTTAATTAATTACATTACTATTTATATTTTATCAATAGGATGTTTTCCATTTTATTTTTTAGTTTTTGTAGCCATTGTAAAGCTTTGTAAAGTATAGCAGTGTAACAATGTTCTAGCTATAGAAATAAAACTTACTTACCAATTAATAAATTATTTTCTCACAAACATAATGCAAAACTGTGTTATATTACCAATATAAAATACACAGCTGATTTTCCCCTCCTCAGGTGCCTCACAAACTCCTCTCCCCTGCGCTCCACAGCTTTAAGCATTACACCAATTTTCGTATTTTCGCAGCTGTGAATGACATCAACCAAAAAAAGTAGGCGTACACCATGCTCCTTTTTTTCCTTTGAATGGTAATAGACAACACAAAGACGCAATCGGACAGCAACTTTTTTTGTGAAAGTCTCTCTCTCTCTCTCTCTGAGGCACCTAAGGACAAAAAACTAATTCGGCTCCCCAACTCGGCTCCCACCGAAGAGCCGGCTCCCGTCGTTCACTTCAAAGAGCCGGCTCTTTGAACCGGATCGTTCGCGACCGACACATCACTACCGGTTTCCTACTGACCCAGACAAGAGGGCCAAATGGATTGCAGCTGTGAAGAGACAGGATTGGGAGCCAACAGAGTACTCCAGACTTTGCAGTGATCATTTCATTTCAGGTTAGTTTATCAGTTAACACAATTTTGATAAAATATATAGCAAAAAGTAAATGGGTCAGTGTTTGTTAACCCATCTGAGCAGTGAAACAAGGCAGTGTTAATTTGTCTAGGGTTGCATGTAGCAGACATCAGACATAAAACGCAATAACAGAGGCTAGAAAGAAACGGGACACAGAAATAAATAAACAGGGCTCCATACCAAGGCTGGGTACAGTGTTTGTGATAAAAGACAGATCCAATTTAACACGAATCACAGCTTACTTTCTTGATAAAATGTGCAAAGGTCTCCACCATCTCATACCGCCTTGCACTGAAGGACTTAAGCGTGCAGTCCAAAATGGCTGCGTCACGTGACTTGGTCACGAGGGTGAAATACTTCAATTACACACCTTGCTCTTGGAGTGATCTTTGTTGGTCGACCACTCCTGGGGAGGGTAATAATGGTCTTGAATTTCCTCCATTTGTACACAATCTCTCTGACTGTGGTTTGGTGGAGTCCAAACTCTTTAGAGATGGTTTTTTAACATTTTCCAGCCTGATGAGCATCAACAACGCTTTTTCTGAGGTCCTCAGAAATCTCCTTTTTTCGTGCCATGATACACTTCCACAAACATGTGTTGTGAAGCTCAGACTTTGATAGATCCCTGTTCTTTAAATAAAACAGGGTGCCCACTCACACCTGATTGTCATCCCATTGATTGAAAACACCTGACTCTAATTTCACCTTCAAATTAACTGCTAATCCTTGAGGTTCACATACTTTTGCCACTCACAGATATGTAATATTGGATCATTTTCCTCAATAAATAAATGACTAAGTATAATATTTTTGTCTCATTTGTTTAACTGGGTTCTCTTTATCTACTTTTAGGACTTGTGTGACAAGCTGATGATGTTTTTGGTCATATTTATGCAGAAATATAGAAAATTCTAAAGGGTTCACAAACTTTCAAGCACCACTGTAAGCGGTAAAAGCTCTTCCTGTTCCAGAGTTTAATGACAGTAATTGCTTCTCACTTTCTACATCACTTTCTTCCTCGTCACTGGAATCACCTACTTCTAGCAAAACCATATCATCATCGTCAGAGCCACCACTGCACACTGCCTTCATTCTACAAGAGCCAATGGAAATGGGCAAAACATGCCAGAAGCTCTGTACTGCTCTTCCATTCTGAAGGAAGAAGGCAATATGATCTTCATGTGCAGTGAAGGTCTTTAGAAGAAAGTACTGCATCATTTGAAGAGCGATCAGAAGAACCTTTGAAGCCTCCAGACCTCAAAGGAATAAATTACCAAAGAAGACAAATCGATAACATCAAAGCGAAATCTGATAAGTTAAAGGAGGAACTGACAAAGGACGATGGTTGCCGATTCACAAAATCTGGTAAGATCGTGTCTGGGCAAGAGTGTGTGCACAGTTTCAACGAGGAATGTTTTGGTTAGATAACAAGCATCAAGAGCTGTATAGCAAATGCCCTGCGTAAGATGAACAATCTGAAGGGGAAGCACCAGAGTATGGATCCAGGAGCAAAACAGTCCTTGACATTAAAAAATAAAAAGGGGAGAAAAGAAAACGGAGCAAAATCAAAGAAACGCTGAATTGAACGCTCAGAACAGAATTGCCAAAGGGTTTTTGCTTTAATCCCCCTGCCAGAGATTTGCACTTATGGAGACACAGTTGATCCCCTCCACCTCAACATTACCAGCATTTCAATGTTGAAAAAGAATGACATCCGATATCTGAATGTCCTGCTGGAGAGGAAGATGTTCACTAAGAGTGCTGTTTCTGCCATTCAGTCAGTCCTTCCTTCTGTTGGTTGTACTGTCAGTGACATGTCTAGTGCTGACGAAACTGATGATTCATATGATAATGGAAATGATGATGATGCTTTGTGTTCGGTATGAAGATCAAAATCGAACATTTCAACCAAGTTCAATCAATAATGATTTTTGGCTTCTTTGTCCCATTGTTTAATGATTTTTACAGGAGTTCAATAATTATTTATCTAGAACTCTCAACAAACAAGGCGATCCCCTGCTACAGAATGTTCATGAACCACTTAGTGTTTCCATGGGTGTATTCACTCTGGGCAAAATCCCTGGGGGGCAACAACATTCCTCAGAAAGTGGAATTGTCCGTTCCATAAGTCTGAATGAAGCTGAAGTTTAAATAGAGTTTAAATTAAGATCAGTAGTAAGCAGTTCGTAGTTGTTACAGTTTCTGTAGCTCTTCAAAATGTTCCTGATATTATTTTAAGGTTCATGCTGATTTTGAATGTTTCACAGAGAATTAAGAACACTTCTTGTTTTTTTTTCCTCAGAAACTGAACTAAAAAATTACTGTCTCTTATACACATCCTGTGTGATCAAATAAAAGCATGTTTTATACATGACCCACCCCCTCTTTCATGCATAATATTTCCTGGCCCACCCCTTTTTCCATGCATTAAAAGGACGGCCCATCCCCCAATTTTTCCAGCCCCCCCCCCCCCCCCCCCCCCGTACTTTATGACCAGTCTCTTAGATTTACACTTCATAAAAGTGAAGTCGTTTGATTTGTGTATTTTGTTGCCAGTAAAAATCACATGGTTACAGAAAACTTCTGATGGCTCTGTGTTACGACGTTAAACGGCGTACTAGTGGACAAGCGACTATCCGGTTTCAGTGCAAATGGCCGCACCCAGGGAAGCCTGTTCTTAGCAATACCATAAGTTTTAAAATGGATAAATTGTTTCACAGAAGCTGCCTGCATCCCCTCTACTGTGAGACAGATGCAGTTCAGTTCTGTACTGGTTAGTAACACGCTGTCTGTTCTTGCCCCAGATGGAAGTGGGGTTGTTAGACAGAGTGCAGGAGGTGATGCAGCTCAGTGTCTTGTTTTGATGGATCTGTATGTACGTATCTATGTTTAGTATAAATACACAGGTGATTATAGAAAATCGTGCGTGCTGATTGGTTGAGAAATTCATACCATTTCTCGATAATCACCTCGAGTGACTCGGCAAAATGGCTGCCTAATCGCTTTTTCACCGTAAGTGAGGAAGAATTACAAATTAGGAAAGAAAATGTTGTTCCTAAAAGCACTAAAGATGCTACAAACTTTGGTCTAAAACTATTCAAAGGTAAGGTGGGATTGTGATTTATTTTATCAATTTTAAAACAAAGTATTTTATGTGAGTCGGCACAGATAAGTGACAAGTCTGCACTGCGCCGTTATTACATTAGCATGCTGCTTTTGAAGTTTTATATACATTATTTTTTGAATGAGATTTTTTAAAATAATCACCTGTGTATTGATACTAAAAGAATTATCCTCCTCAGGCTCAGTGAATATTGGTGAATAATAACCTCGACTTGTCTCTATTATTATTCACCGATATTCATTTCACCTTCAGCCAATAATTGTGAAATATAATATGGAATATGTGTGTGTGTGTGTGTGTGTCTTACCTTGAAGACAGAGACTCTGAGAGGAAGGAGCTACACTGGGTTGAACTGGAATGAACACACACACACACACACAAACCGGAAGTACACATGAAATGCTCTGGTCAGCAAGAGTGTAACCCCAGTTGTCAGCACTGCTGCTGCTGCTCTCAGTTACACCCAGCGAGTGAGGCAGTGATGTGTGAAAATGGCGACAGAAACAGAACTCAGTTTGAAACAGTTCAAAAACTTCCCCTGGGTTTATAGAATTAACAGTACAACTCAACTCACAGAGATAAAGAAAGGTACAGAATGATACTGTGTGATATAATACACGAATAATATCACATAATATAATGATTTTATCATGTAAAACATTAAAATACTCGATATTGTTTTTATATTTGTATATTTTAATCAATTGTGTCAGTGTTTCTTGCTCTGTAACTCTCATCTTTTACTCTCCAGCATCCTACAAATGTTCTTCCCTGCAACCACATCTTGTTAAATTGATAAAAACACTTCCAAACACACAGACATGTCGAGAACTTTTTCTGATCTGTTCCAGTCGGGACACAACAGCACATAAAACAGCAGAAAGAGCTGAAATATATGAAAAGTTTACCTGTCAGGAACATGAGGATTGCTCCGACTGTAATATTTCTCCACATTCGATAAAACACAGTGGCGTCAACTTTCAGACAGCTGAGACTTGAAGATCCACCAAATGTTGCATTCTGGCCAAAAATATCCATGAGGAAAAAAATCAGTTTGAATGAATAAGTTTACTGAATATTAACTGCTTTAATCAGCCTGTTGCTCCTTCACTCGTACTGCACTTGTAAGCGGTTATGAGCTGCTTTTTGACACTAACAGTAAAGACACGGAAGATGAGTAGTGCACTGACCACAGCATTATTATCACACCTCCCTGTTTTAGCTTCAGTCTCTTCCTTTTCTTTACATGAGAACACACATTTCTTACTCTATATTCCTTTATTTTCTGCTCTAAAAAGTGCATCTTTATCTTCATTTCTTTTTCTAAACCTAGTTAAAGATGTTCTGTGTCCTGATTTGAGTTTTTGCCTCTCTTTTGTTTTATCTGTTATTCAGTTTGTTCAGACTGTCTGCTTCTGAAATTCTGAAGCTTGATTTAACCAGATCTGGATCCAGAGCCTTTATTCACAGACATGAGGGATTGAATTTGACCTCACAGCTCTGTATGCTTTTAGTAGTTTGTGAGGGTTTTTTCTGAAGAAGCACTTTGACACTTCTGACAACACACACTTCCTTTCTGCAACAGGAACTTGACCACATCAACCAAGTCTGTTTTAGAATTAATGACATTCTGATGCTCAACACACACCACTTTAACACACATTTTCATGACCTTTCATTCGTGTTTTAATGACCTTTTATTCCAGGGTCACTCCGATAACTGTTTGAAGATTCTAAATAAATAAAAACATTTTTCATTTTCCTCATCATTCTCAGGTAATAACAGTAACTTTAGACAGGTTATTTATTGAGGAATTCACCTGCAGTGTTCAGGTTACAGCACTCATGTGCTGATGAGGACCTCATAACTGATGTTGTCGCGTCTAAACCCGCTCAAGACTCCAAATCCCAGAGTTCACTGCGGCCTTCAAACATGGCCGCCGCGGACTACAATAACCAACATGCCCCGCCCTCCATCTCCGGAATTCTGATTCGCGAAAAGCCTGTTCCATAGGGTTGTGAACGATAAACCGATGCGACCGGATATTCGGTGCATCAGTAGCAGCCTCCTCAATCGATACGAATGATCAATGAATTCCTAGATGAATCGGTTATAGAGTCATGGATCGGGTATCGCGAGACTTTGAATCGGTTGGCGGCATTACACACGCGCCACGTCTCTAAAACACCGCGAGAGCTGAAGCTGCCCGCGAAACGCCGGAGCTGCCGAGCTGGTATTAGCATGAGTGATAAACAAGGGACGACACGGGAAATGGAGGAGGTGGAGAACGAAAGCGTCAGCCTGACCGAAGGTGATAATGCACCGGGAAAGATTTTCAACGCATCGGGAAACAAAAATCCAAGGTGTGGAGCGCTTTTGGGTTTTATAAGAAGGAAGGGAAGCTCGACAGAAGCCATGCTGTTTGTAAACTGTGCAGAGCATCGCTGGCGCGCACTGGCAGCACTACAAATCCCGAGCAGCATGCGAGGAGGAAACACGGCCAAGAGTCCGGTGAGTTCAAACCCCGCAGCAACGAGCAGGAGCGGCAGCAGCAGCAGCGCACAGCCAAGAACAGGGACACCATTTCTAACTTATTCACCAACTCGCTCACAATTCAGCGCCTGCTCAGGAAATCACGGCATCAATAACGCGTTTTCTCGCCGAGGGATTCTGTCCTTACAGCAGAGCTGAGTGGGAAGGATTTCAGGATTTGATTCCTCCGTTAGAGCCCAGGTATAAGATACCGTCCCCAAATCACATCTGACCAACACGTGCGTTCCAGCGTTGTTTGCCCAAGTTAAGAGCCAAGTTGAAAAAGGAGTGGCGAGAACAACAGACGCTTGGACGTAGGCCTGTAATAATGATCAATTAATCGCACGATAACTTTTAATGAGCTCGATAACTTTTCCGGCCGCGATAATTTCTATTTGCATGCTTGTTTGTTTTCCTCGTCTCTCTCTCTCTCTCTCTCTCTCCCCCCCAAAGAGACTGAATGTCAAAAGGCTTCTATCGGTCTCTACTGACTCCTCTCGTTTCCAGGTCTCCAACCTTTTTTCCTCTGAGAGCTACTTTTACAAAATAAAAATGGCCGAGAGCTCCTCATGTTTTGTAACATTTATTCTCATCGCTCATTTCGAAGAAACAAACTCAATAAGCTTTCTTTTCCTGAACATTTACGGTACAATATGTTACTGTCCACATCTCACATCCTGTATTAAAACATCACAAAAATATTATTATCGTTATTATTATTACTACAAATACAGATATTGTTACTTATTCACTTCTCCTTGTTATCTGTGTCCATGTCCCTGTATCACACTTCACAAAACTATTTACATGCACCAAGACATCTGAAAATGAAATGTTATCATGGATCACTTACAATTTCTACAAACCAAGAATCAAAAACTTTACCCAACAAAAAACTTTGGAAAGTCCGGGTCCGCTTTGCAGTGCGCAATAAATCCGGAGTGACGACCCGTCATTGCAGGTGATCCGTCAGTTGTAACAGACACCAGCTTTTCAATAGGGATCTTTTTTCCACAAAGTAATCCTTTACTGCGTTATAAATATCAACTCCCCTGGTTGTAGTTTTCAATGGGAGTAAGGTCAAAAACTCCTCTTTGGTGGAAAAGTTGCCAAACACCATCCGAATGAAAACAGCCAGCTGGGCTGTATCACTGCGGTCCACAGACTCATCGCACTGAATAGAGAACCATTTGCGCCTGTTCATGTCCGATTCCAGCTGTTTTACAGCATCTGCAGACAGCGCAGACACTCTCCTTGCCATGGTATTGGCACCAAGTTGTACATCGGCAATAGCAGACAAAATTTCCTCCTTATTTTTATGATCCCTTAACAACGTTTCAGCCACCGCGGTCATGGCCTCCTTTACGATCCCGCCATCAGTGAACGGCTTTTTCCGCTTCGTTAAAACGTGCGCCACTTTAAACGAAGCCTCTGTTGCTGAATTGGCCTTCTTCGCCGGTTTGGTGAACAGAGACTGTTGCCGTTGAAGCGTTGTCTTCAGCTCCGTTATCTTGTCTTTTCGTAGACTGCTACCCGCAGGAATGTCCCGCGAAAAGTTGCCGTGGACTTTGGCGAAATGGCGCTCCACATTACATCTTTTACTGACGGACACGCCGGCACCGCAGATCAGACACACACACTTGTTTTTGTTGTTAGTTTGCACTTTTTGTTTACAAAGGTCCGAACTGGCAGTTTGTTTTCCCTGTCTGAGCCTAATGTTTAATATCTTTTAAGGGCAATTTTGTTACAGAGACTTAATAATCCATTTTATTTATTGTTTTGGTTGTTTGATTTTTATTCAAGTGCAGTTTTTTGTTAAGTCCTTGCCGTAAGCCAGACTACATTAGGCTATTCTTATGTTAACAAGTCCATTTTATTTAGGCCTATTGTTTTTGGTTGTCTTGCAGTTCCTGTGTTAAATGTTCTTTAGAAAGTAAAGTTTATTGATCTTTGAAAGGGTGTATTTGCATTATTATTCCATTATCATTATGTTAGTTGAAAATGGTCTTAAAATGTCAATATTATCGTTTATCGCAATAATTTCTTGGTCAATTAATCGTCCAGCAAAATCTGTTATCGTTACAGGCCTACTTGGACGTCATGTGCGGCGGAGTCTTATGTGACCATCACAGCCCACCACATCGCTCCGGATTGGAAATGAAATGTTCATGTCTTACAGACCAGGGCATTCAAAGGATCCCACACTGGGAAGAATGTAGGTGCTCTGCTGAAGCAGGCCTGTGCTGACTGGAACCTTCTTGATAAAGAGCCAGCCCTGGTAACTGACACTGCCACAAACATGATTTTAGCTGGTGTCGAAGCAGAGATGAGCCCTCACCTCATGTGCTTTGCACACACAATAAATCTGGCCACACAGAAAGCCTTCAAAGTGGACCCAGTAGCAAGGTTGCTGGGGAGGGTGAGGAGAGTGGTTGGCTTTTTTCGCCGCAGTGTCAGGGCAGCAGAAATTCTACAAGACAAACAGAAACAACTGGCCTTGCCTATCCACAAACTCATCCAAGACGTGTCCACCCGGTGGAACAGTACCCAGAATATGCTTGAACGTGTACTGGAACAACAGCCTGCCATTTCTGCTGCACTTGTGTCCAGGGATCTCAGAAGAGGAGAAGAGATTAAGGGTTGTTTTACAATCAGGGTACGCAAGCTAAAAATCACATTTAACACTTATTATCTTCAATATCAAAAGGCTTGACTAAATAAACTTGGTTGTTTATTGTAGCCCTGTGATAGTTCTATTTACCATGCAAAAAAAAAAATTGGTGATAACTTTATTTTTGGTGAATGTATGGCAATATATGTCATATTTAGCAAAATTACTCGTGTCATTTAGAAAAAGTGCTTTTTTGACCACAGGTAGCTCCAAAAGGGATGCACTTAAATCATTCTTTATACCATAAATATTTGGTTCCATGTCATTGGAAACATAGTTAAGTTTTAATGTTGAATGCCAGTAAGTCTCATCTCATCTCATTATCTCTAGCCGCTTTATCCTTCTACAGGGTCGCAGGCAAGCTGGAGCCTATCCCAGCTGACTACGGGTGAAAGGCGGGGTACACCCTGGACAAGTCACCAGGTCATCACAGGGCTGACACATCGACACAGACAACCATTCACACTCACATTCACACCTACGGTCAATTTAGAGTCACCAGTTAACCTAACCTGCATGTCTTTGGACTGTGGGGGAAACCGGAGCACCCGGAGGAAACCCACGCGGACACGGGGAGAACATGCAAACTCCACACAGAAAGGCCCTCGCCGACCATGGGGCTTGAATCTGGACCTTCTTGCTGTGAGGCGACAGCGCTAACCACTACACCACCGTGCCGCCCATGCCTGTAAGTTTTCAGACTATTTTGATCAAATTAGTATGTAATTGTGTCAAAAAATGTCCTCTCCGAGACAGCTAATTTTTCAATATAAAATAACATATCTAAAATGATTATTTTCATCCTAAAATGTGGTCAAGATATTGGGACATAAATATTAGAGACAACTAACACAAAGCTTACAGCCTTATATTTAAAAGCACTATGGAAGTAGTGGATTCTGAATTGTCAACAAGAAGTCCTCTCCGAGAATCACTTCATTTGTTTCTCCCAGCCCTGCTTAAAGCTACACTTAATCTTGTTATAATACAAACTATTACACATGCCTATGTTCATATGTGTATTAATTTCCAGAAGTGCAGATTTGATAGTTTTTTTTTTTTTTAAACCAGTTTGAATCAGTTTGAATTTTGGACCCCTGTGACACAAACTTTGTACCCTGATTGTAAAACAACCCTTAACACTCTTAAGGACAAAGACTTCTGTGATATTGAAGACATTGTCAAGCTGATTGTGCCGGTTAAACTTGTGACCACCAGCATGTGTGAAGACAAGCGGCCCACACTCTCAGTGATTTCCCCTGTCAGAGCTAAGCTTAAAAAGAACTTTGAACCATCAGATGAAGACTCGGTGGTAATCAGAGAGATGAAACAAGCATTCAGAAATGACTTGGAGAAGCGCTACACCGGCCTGGATGATCTCTTCTACACTGCAGCAGCTCTGGACCCCCGCTTCAAATCTCTGCCCTTCCTGACGGACCATGATGCTGAGCGGACGTTCACAAGCATAACAGCAGAAGCTACATCCCTGCATAACAAGGTAAATCCCCCAACACAACATCATTTACTCAACACAAAATACATATTATGCATTCTTTAGTCTACTGTCATTAGATTTATTCTGACTGCTGTTCCTGTCTGTTTGATTGTTTACACTGCACACTAACTGTCTTTTTTATATTTTATTTCTAGACAACAGGGGATCCAGTCCAGAGAGACCCACTGCAGAGAAATCCATGTCAGACTGAACCTGCCCTTGGAGATCTGGACATCAGCAGTGATGCACCCCAGAACCAAGATAAGCCAGAAGGTTTGTGTATTTTATAACTTGTAATCAAGAAAGAGTTGACATTGGCTTAAACTCATGCTGCAGCTATAAAATATTAGCATACAACAACAACACATTCAATATAATGAGAGAATCGGCATGCAAAGAAAAATAGTTTAATAATGATGATGATAATACAACTTTTACATATGTGCACAAGAGTGTAATTCATTCTGACCATCAGATGAAGATAGATGAAATGGTAAAGTCAGGTACAAAAAAAAGCACCACTGAGGTGTGGCAAACAAAGCCAGTACATGGTAGCCGCGGGGTCTTAAAAGTCTTAAAGTCTTAAATTTAATATTCCAAAATTAAGGCCTTAAAAAGTCTTAAATTGCTTTGCCCAAGTCTTGATTTTTTAAACAAGGGTCTTAAATTTACTCATACTATTCTACAATGTGAAAACGTGGGTTTTGCGTAACATCAGTGAATTTCTTGGAGTATGCGCAAAGAAAGAAACAATATTGATACATTTTCGCGCCGGCGCAATCGTTGGAGTCCGTGGTGGAGAGGAGACTCCGCGAATCGCAGCATGGGGAAGTGTCATTTTAATCAGCAGTGGCTTTCAGATGAAAGATATCGTGATTGGGTGAGGGAGGTTCCTGGAAGCGACGTTGAAGCAAGATGCTGTGTTTGTCGAAAGACCTTCAAGTTGTCCACTATAGGTCATTTCGCTTTAGAGTCTCACATGAAGAGCTCAAAGCACATTGCATCTGCCCTCCACCGCCACCAGCCCATCGCTCAGTTCTGCACGGTTCAATCTCCGAATGCACCTGGAGTTGGCACTAGCACCACTGTCAAACGTCAGCAGCATCAGCCAAGCCAGACATCATCGGCAAGGCTAGCAACAACACAAGGGCCGAGCAGTGGCATGATGGGTGTCGGTGGAACCCCGACACTTCGGGCAGAGGTGCTCTGGATTTTAAAAACAATTACGGAACACCACTCGTACAGCTCGAATGAGGGCATAAGCGAACTCTTTTTAAGGCTATGTTCCCAGACTCGGAAGTCGCTACAACATTCTCCTGTGGAAAAAACAAAACGTCTTGGAGAACAAAATTCGGTCTTGCTTGTCTTGAATGTGAAGATTTGACAAGCAATGCACATAATGACTTTTAAGTATATCACTTTTATAATAAAAGTATTTTTACTTG
Source organism: Neoarius graeffei (assembly GCF_027579695.1). Lineage (NCBI taxonomy): Eukaryota > Metazoa > Chordata > Actinopteri > Siluriformes > Ariidae > Neoarius > Neoarius graeffei. The sequence goes on from NC_083595.1 coordinate 11,081,835, forward strand.
AAACATTTGTCATTATTGGGAATTTGATCTGGTGTTCTACGACCGCATAATGGGTGCGATGTAGGTCTTAATTCTCATTTAAGTGGTCTTAAAAAGGTCTTAAAGTCTTAAATTCATGGTGGTCAAACCTGGGGAAACCCTGCAGTAATATATGGTAATTGTTGTCTATTTCAGATGATGACCCTCCTGTCAAAAAGAAGAAAATGTCAGCGTTGGACCAGCTGTTGGGAAAAGACTTTGAAGTGAGGATGGCAGCTACATCTGTAAGAGACAAGGCCAGTGAAGAAGTCAAGAGGTACAGAGAGCGTGATCTGTTGCCCCTGCAAAAAAACCCACTACAGTGGTGGAAAGAGCAGCAGGACTTGCCACTGCTGTCATCTCTCGCTAAAAGACACCTCTGCATCCCGGCCACCAGTGTGGCATCTGAACGGGTGTTCAGTACTGCGGGAGACATTGTTTCCACAAAACGTAGTCTGCTCAAACATGAGCATGTGGATCAGTTGATTTTCCTTAAAAAAAATCTGCCCTCCAACAAAACAGAGGACAGTGATGATGAAAATGCACAGGCATCGTGTAAGTGAACTACTTTGCTGCTTTTTGACCTGGGAAATGGCACCTCACACACAGTAGTTTGATTTATTTTATACATGTGTATTTCATCTCATCTCATTATCTCTAGCCGCTTTATCCTTCTACAGGGTCGCAGGCAAGCTGGAGCCTATCCCAGCTGACTACGGGCGAAAGGCGGGGTACACCCTGGACAAGTCGCCAGGTCATCACAGGGCTGACACATAGACACAGACAACCATTCACATTCACACCTACGGTCAATTTAGAGTCACCAGTTAACCTAACCTGCATGTCTTTGGACTGTGGGGGAAACCGGAGCACCCGGAGGAAACCCACGCGGACACGGGGAGAACATGCAAACTCCGCACAGAAAGGCCCTCGCCGGCCACGGGGCTCGAACCCAGGACCTTCTTGCTGTGAGGCGACAGCGCTAACCACTACACCACCGTGCCGCCCCACATGTGTATTTATTTTCTCTAATTTTTTTACACAAAGCACTTGTCACTGTGTGCATTGTTGCCACATTGTGAGATGTTTGTTTATAGGTGTGTAACTTGTTTACATTGAAATGTTGCACCTTTGTTACCGACCTCTAGTGTTCAAGACACGATGCTCAGGCTGAAATATTGTACCTTTGTTGTTACTATTCTGTGCTACTTTTACCTCTGGAGTTCCCATCCAACGATTCAGCCAGACTTTTTTTTTGGTCCATGTCTAAATACACTGACATGATTTTGTTATGTTTTTTTTTTGTGCCAGTCTTTTACATATTTGAAAAGAAACTATTGTACTGTCACTTTCATAGACTTGGCTTCTTTATTATATAAAATATCTACAACAAATATTAACCATAGAATCAAATCGTATCGTTCTTACACTGTATGGAATCAGTTCGTATCGAATCGGTCTGTAATAAAAGGATATCGTTTTTGAATCGAATCGTAACCTGTGTATCGCGATGCATATTGAATCGTTTATCACAGAGAGATGTGCAACCCTACTGTTCCACATTTCCCACAATCACAGCTGAAGTATATCAGGACTCTCAGAACACGTGTGGTGTGAAGTAAACGCTCAGTGTTCCAGGGCTTTACCCAAAGCACGGATACGCGGCACTCCGCCACACTGTGTGATGTCAGCACCACGCTGTCAGTTGCAATCAATCAATAATGAACAATGCAGAATACTTTCTGCACCTAAATATCTCCTATTCCCTTCTGAAAATGAGTAATAAGTATAGAAAGAGGAAGATATTGTAGGGTCATTCCATGTCAAATCTCCGAATGCTCCCACTCGACCATCTCAGATTTGGCTGAAAAAATTCCAGGAGGTTCAAACACTTCCCAGTAGTTAAAGTCCCAAATTTTAGCTCCCAACTCCTTATAGTTTTGTCATTTAAAAAAAATGTTTGCAACTAACCTCGGACCCGTTTTGAGCAGAGTTTTTTGGGGAGCCACTTTGAGATTGCTGTATCTAGAAAAGTATTTAAGCTAGGTCCTTCAAATTTTCAAGGGTCAAAATCTGGCACCAGTTCTTGTAGAATATGGACTTTTACATGTGTGCTTTTGGTTTATCATAGAATTCCGGGGGCTTGAATTTGCTCGGAAATTCTACACTACGCTCTGTGGCAGCATATTTGAAGGACTGTGGAAAGTGCAATTTCAAAGACAGACGCTTGATATTGCACATACACCTTCCCATATATACTGTGTACTTTGTGTTCTAAAATTGCCCCTCTGCGATGAGCGGTTTGGAAGATATTAAAGTTTAAAAATAGAAAAAAATAACTTGGTGACATTTTGGCATGTTATAGCAAAAAAATGACAGCATCCACCAACACAAAATTGACTGTTTTAGAAAGATTAGATGTCTGTTTTTAACATTTCCAAAATTTGTGATGGTGTTCTGCCTTATTTTTGCAAAATGATTTTTTGAAAATGTGGCGTTCGCATACACGCACAGCATTCATGGCCTATGAAAGCATTTTCAAATGCTAACAAAATACCCTGAATTTATGAGACACAGCTTAAACTCAACAAAAATGCTTCATTTGGTTCATGGTAAACTATACCTGAAGGATAACCTATATGCAACCTTTAGATACTGAAATATTGGAGCTCCAATACGGGTGAAAACTGAAACTGGTTTTCATTACAACATTTCTGTTGTACCATAATTTAGAAGAAAAAGCAACCTGTACGCTTCAGTTTTCATAGGCCATGAGTGCTGTGTGTTTATGCGAACAAGACGTTCCCCACCCCTGGCCTATATTGTTCAATATTATGCATTTTTTGTTGTGCAATGAAATTAATTATTATACATACATTATGGACCACTTTTTCCATGGAATAAAAACATGTATTCTATTCCGTTCTAGTGGGCTTATTGATGGCATGCAATACTGTTATCATATCGCTTATCCTACATGTATTACGTCACTCTCCCCAATGGGGAATGAGCGTGCAATATTGCAGGTTTCTTTTTTATCAGACATCTAGTTTTTGGGTTTGTTTACCTGACATGTTTCGACATGTTGCAACTATATTTAATATAAGACATAATGAACGTAATCGAAAGAAAAAAAAATATTGCAGGTTGTCGAGACAACATGACATCATACGTCGGAGCTCATGCGAAGATCCAAGAACAAAACTTTTCTGCTGCGCATACACAGAATCATTGTATGCGCAGCCACTGGGGGTACATGAGTGTACTCCTGGCGCCGGTCCCAAGCCCGGATAAATAGAGACGGTTGCGTCAGGAAGGGCGTCCAGCGTAAAACTGTGCCAAATCTAACATGCGGATTGAGAAGAGAAATGCCATACCGGATCGGTCGGGGCCCGGTTTAACAACATCTGCCTCCGGTACTGTTGGTCAACAGGGTGCCGGTGGAAAGTATGCTACTGTTGCATCAAAACGGAGAAGGAGAAAAAGAGGGGGGAGGTGTGTTAGGAGAGAGTGTGAAAGATGGAAGGGAAGGAGCTTAGAATTGAGGGTAGGAACTAGGGATGGGGCCGATCCAGTATCGGTATCGGGTTCCGATATCAACGTTATTCACGGATCGGAAATTTCCGATCCAACCTGCAAAGATTTCCGATCCATGAGACATGTCTGTACACATACTGTCTGCTGGAATGACTCCACAAGTGATTCCATGGTGGCTGCACTGCTACCTGATTGCAAAATGTGGAATGGATTTCCTGCACAGAGGCGAATCTCAATGAGACACACAGTAATGAGGAGACACGCTTCCGTTCAGGAAATCCATCCCACAGTTTGTAGCGAGCTAGCAGGTGAGCGTGGATGGAGCAGCAAGCTAACCAATTTTTCACCACAACATGTCAGCTGTGTGGAAATACTTTTTACTTGAAACACCGCAAAGCAAGACAGCAACGTGCAATGTTTGCAAAGCCGTTGTACCGAGAGGCGGAAGCTCCGTTGCGACATACAATACCACAAACTTAATAAAGCATCTGAAAAAGCACCACCCTAAAGAGCACGATGACTTCGTAGCCATGGGGCCGAAACACCAAAGTAGCCGGCAGCAATCACTTGAGCAGTCATTTCAAACAGGTAAACTTTCACCAGACAATGCTAAAGCTAAAGGGATCACTGAGAAGTTGCTTAACTTCATCGTACTCGATGACCAACCATTGTCAGTTGTCGAAAACGAAGGATTTCGCAGCCTGATCGAGCACTTACAGCCGAGATACAGTTTACCATCCAGGAGATATTTATCAGAGACGGCGCTACCTGAACTATACAACCGAGTGTCAACCAAGTTAGCTGAGAAGTTAAAAAGAGTTCCAGCTCTGAGCTTTACTACAGATATTTGGACTTCAGATGTCTGCCCAATGTCACTGATAAGCCTTACTGTGCACTGGATTGACCACGATACACACGAGCTCTGTTGTGCGGTGCTCCAGGTAAAAAAGTGCAGAGGCTCACACAACCGAGCTACAATCGCAGCATCCATTACAGAGATGTTAAATCACTGGGAGATCCCGCTAGAAAAAGTGCATGTAATTCTACGGGACAATGCAAGCAACATGAAGGCTGCGATGGAAGACATGGCAGTTTCTAGTCTGGGCTGTTTTGCTCACACGCTGCAGCTCATTGTGCACGAGGGGCTACTATCACAACGCAGCGTTAGTGATGCTTTAGCAAACAGCAGGAAGATCGTCGCACACTTCAAGCACTCACAACTCGCACAGTCTCGCTTGGAAGACCTGCAACGTGAGATGCAAGGTGGGGGAACTACAATTACACCAACTCGACTTGTTCAGGATGTTCAAACAAGATGGAACAGTTCCTTTTATATGATCAAGAGCCTTCTGAAAGAGAAGCGACCCCTCTGTGCATATGCTGCCGACCACAATTTACCTGCAACATTGTCAGCCAACGAGTGGGGTTTGCTGGAGAAAACAGTGACTGTGTTGGAACCCTTTGAGGAGTTAACCAGGAAAATCAGCTCAGCGACCTCTACTGCTGCCGACGTAATTCCAGCTGTGACCATTTTACAACGCCTGCTTGCCATGGAGAACAGTGCCGACAGCGGCATCAAAACAATGAAAAGCACACTCCTCCAAGCTGTCAACAGGCGTTTCAGAGAAGTCGAAAGTGAACCACTCTACGCTGTTGCCACTTTAGTGGACGCTCGATACAAGGACAGGTGAGGCATTTTTTTAGTAATTTAAGTTTATTTTTTAAGTTTTAAATTGAAAATTAAATAATGCTAAATCAAAACTGTTGATTGATTCCTAGCTTTAAAGTGGGTATTGTTAATGTAGCCTACAATGACTTCGATAAGGGGGAAATGCGTGTGCGCGCGCCTGTCTGCTGTCTTTCAGTAGCAACAAATAAATTGTACTCAATCTTTCATTTTTGTGTCAGATTCTTTACTAGTGGAGAAACTGCCAGGAGGGGGAAGGCCCTCTTGACACAAGAGCTTGAGAAGATGGAGCAAGCACTGCTCAGGGCCTCAGCTGATGAAGCAGGGACAACAGAGGCTGAGCCAGCAGAAAAGGTTGCTTGCATGGAAGCTGGGCCAAGTACTGGTGGTGGTACTCCAAGCACAATGAAAACCAGCTTCAGCAGTCTGTACAACAGAATTCTGGAGGAGCATGATGAACCTGCAGGAGGTACCCAGGCAGTGGTTATCCAGATGCAGATGTACTTGAAAGAACCAACAATAAGTGAGAAAGACAGCCCTTTCCAGTACTGGGCAAACAACCATGCTCGCTTTCCTCTTCTTGGTGCTGTTGCGGCAAAGTTCCTGAGTGCCCCTTCAACCAGTGTTGAAAGCGAAAGACTGTTCAGCACAGCATCCAATATTGTGGATGAAAAGAGGAATCGCCTGACAGCAGAGAGAGCAGAAATGCTCATATTCCTTAAAAAGAACCTGCCAATGTTTAAGTGAGATTTTTTGAATGCTCTAGATCAATCCCTGCCTCAGTGTTAACTTTTTGAGGAGTCATTTACTGTTTATTTTCTTTTGAAGAATAGTTAGACTCTGGTGCAAGTTTAATCCAGGTCACATTCTAAGTCAAACCTCCATTTGTGCTGTTCAGATGTACACTGTTTTATTGATGGTGGGTGTGAAACTTACATTGCACTTTATATTGCACTTTGATTTCAAGTATTTGACAACCTTGAATTGTGGCTGCTGCTTGAGCATGAATGTTTTATTGCTGCTGTGAATGATCACATTTAAGGCCATTTTATATGTGAAAACTTTTTTTGCTTTATTGTGGCTACACTTGTTGTGGCCTATACTTAATTTGTGAAGAAGTGAAAGCAGCCCTTCTGTCTTGAGTTTAATAAATGACAGTCAGTTTAAAATCCTTACAGTTGCATATTTGTTTTCAGGATGGGATTGTTACTGTTAGTAGGATTTCCTGTTTTCTGACCTTATACTTACCTCAAGTTGCCTTTTGGTACACACATGCATCCATTTGTTCATATCATAGTTGCCTGTAGAGATGAGTTTTTACCAATAATGATGATAATATTGAAATATTTTTGGTATCGGAATAGTATCGGTATCGGCAGATATTCAAATTCAGGTATCGGGATCGGATCGGAAGTGAAAAAATATGGATCGGTGCATCCCTAGTAGGAACACTGAATGTGGGAACATTGATGGCGGCACGGTGGTGTAGTGGTTAGCACGGTTGCCTCACAGCAAGAAGGTTCCGGGTTCGAACCCAGCGACCTGCGAGGGCCTTTCTGTGTGGAGTTTGCATGTTTTCCCTGTGTCTGCCCGGGTTTCCTCCAGGTGCTCTGGTTTCCCCCACAATCCAAAGACATGCAGTTAGGTTGACGTGGGGCGGCCTTGGGCTGAGGTGCCCTTGAGAAAGTTACAGAATCCCTGACGGCGCTCTTGGCTGCCCACTGCTCTGGGTGTGTGCACGTGTGTTCACTGCTTCAGATGGGTTAAATGCAGAGGATGAATTTCACTGTGCTTGAAGTGTGCATGTGATGAATATGTGACAAATAAAGGAATGGTAGAGCGACAGAGTTAGCAGGTATAATGGAAAGGAGGAAGTTGGACATTTTGTGTGTGCAGGAGACGAGGTGGAAGGGAAGCAAGGCCAAGAACATTGGAGGTGGATGCAAGTTGTTTTATTCTGGAGTCGATGGAAAGAGAAATGGTGTTGGTATTGTTTTGAGGGGAGAGTTGGTCAACAGTGTGATTGACGTGAAGAGGATGTCAGATAGAGTGATAGGCATGAAGTTGGAGATTCAAGGAGTGGTAATCAATGTTGTGTGTGCGTACGCCCCACAGGTTGAATGTGAGAATGAAGAGAACGAGTTTTTCTGGAAAAAAATGGATGAAGTGGTAGAAAGTATATCGAGGGAGGCGCGCATGCTGATAGGAACAGATTTCAATGGACATGTTGGTGAGGGAAACAGAGGAGATGAGGACGTGATGGGCAGATATGGTGTAAGAGAGAGAAATGTGGAAGGGCAAATGGTGGTTGATTTTTCAAAGAGGATGAATTTGGCAATAGTCAATACATACTTTGAGAAGAAAGAGGAGCACAGATTGACGTTGAAGAGTGGAGGAAGATTTACACAGGTGGACTACTGTACATACTCTGCAGAAGGGGTAACCTGAAGGAGATTGGAGACTGTAAAGTGATGGCAAGGGAGAGTGTAGCTAGACAACATCGAGTGGTCGTGTGCAGGATGAGCTTGAAAGAGAAAAAGAGGAAGCGTGAAATAGTGGAGCTGAAGATTAAGTGGTGGAAACTAAAAGAGGTTGAACACAGGGGCGTAGCCATCATTTTAGAAGTGAGGGGGACAAATTGTTCAGAGGTCTATTGAGTGATTTATCATCCTCTCACATTCAATTGCACCTCTCCTTAGCAGCTAAAGAACCACATAACCACAAACAGCACAGCACCAGGGAACCGACTTTAGTTCTTTAAAATGATATACTATCAAAATCTAAAGTCAAAATCTATAAACCTATAAAGTAAAATTTATAAATAGGATTAAGAATAGTAGTAGTGACATAGCTAGTTATTCTCTTCTCACCTGTGACCCTGCATAATCATCCCTGTTGGCCTCTGGTCCACTGTCTCCTCTCTCACCCTGCTCTTTCTATTGTGGCAATAAAGATTAAAAAACATGTGGAAAGCAACATTTTGAAATAGAATTAGGAATACAGTAATAATAATCAGCAAATTCATGTACTTTAAACTTTAACTACCACAAAAATAAATTAAATATTTACAAAAATAACAGTCAAAGGAACACAAATACATTTATATTCTTATTTTCTACCCAGAAGTGAGTAATCTTAGAGTAGCCAAAATGGTAACGCTACTCAAGTAAGAGTATTGTTACTTTAGAATAATATTACTCAAGTAAAAGTAAAACGTATTTTGCAACAAAACAACTCTTAAGAGTACAATTTATCCAAAAAGTTACTCAAGTAAATGTAACGGAGTAAATGTAACTAGTTACTACCGCCTCTAAGTTAGCTAGCTACAGTAGCTTAACTAACTAAATTGACATCTATTTGTCATCTTTTAGCTAAACATTATCTACATTCAACAGCATTACTCAACTTACACGGTTTGTTTGGAAAAAAAAACTGTCTAAAGTCTTTAGCCTCTTGGCTGGTTTGCTGAACATACAGAAGCGCTGCCCAGATCTGAATCACACCAAAGATAATCACACAATATTTTCTAAAGCATCTCTGATCACACACGACAGCGGGGTTTGTTTGTTTGTCGCCTTCGCTCCGCCTGCTCATGATACGTTTAGAGGCGGCTCGGAAAAACGTGTTTCCACATGTTAAAAATGAATTGAATGGTTGTAATGGCTGTAAAAAGTGCGGGGGACAGAGGGTACAAATACGGGAAGTGCGGGGGACATGTCCCCCGTGTCCACTATGCCCATGGTTGAACATCAGAAGGAGTTTAGGGAAGAAATGAGACGAGCATAGAGTGGTAATGGAAGTCTGCCAGAAGATTGGGATACTACTGCTACACTAGTCAGAGAGGCAGCAAGGAAGGTGCTCGAGTGGTCATCAGGAAGGAGGAAGGAAGACAAATAGACATGGTGGTGTAACAAAGAAGTGCAGGAAATTATAAATGAGAAGAGGCTAGCAGAGAAGAATTGGGTCGATCATTGAGACATAATACAGTGGAATGCCAGGAGCTTAATCGCTAATGGACAAGAATTTAAACATTTTATTGAAAAGCAGTATGTTAAACCAAACATTATTTGTGTTCAAGAAACCTGGTTAAAACCATCACTGCGGCCTTACTGACTTCACACACACACACATTTTCCTGGATTCACACCACCTAGGTGAGGTTTTTATTTATTTATTTTTTATTTTTTTTACGTGTTACAATTTTTGATGTAGATCCATAAAATTATACGGTAATTAAACTACATGTAGAGTCTGCTTGTGCTTTTGGGAAAGATCTGATTTAAGGCTGGAAAATCTGAAATAGCATGAGGACCACCTTGCAACACCAGACATCCTAAGTCTCCCGGAAGTTCCGGGAGTCTCCTGCATATTGATAGCGGCTCCCTGATGCCGCAAATTGGAGAATATCTCCTGGAATCTAGAGCAAGCGCATGCACGCGAAACATTAATGTCTGCATCGCGCATCTTAGAATGTGCGCATGCGAGGGAGCGTGAGAGAGACTGCGCGTGTGCCTGTTCATGTAGCGCATGCTCGACAAAGAGAATCCTGATTGGTTTACTCAGCAAAATAAGCCAATCAGCTTTCAGTGTGGGTGGGCTTTTATCTCTTTTCTCGAGGACCGAAGTTTTCAGTTGAGTCAGTGCAGCCTACAGGACCGTCATGGCAGAGAGAGAGCGCGCGCCCCAAAAAACGAAAATACAAAACCCACTTCACCTCAGATTACACAAAAGAATCTCCCTGTCTAATAAGGGTCAACAATAATGACAGTTTCGCGCGATGTACTGTTTGCAGCAGTGATTTCAGCATTGCCCATGGTGGCTTAAATGATTGTAAAGGACATGTTGAGGTGAGGAGTGTCATTTAATGTGCATTATATTTAGGTCTACAACAGGCTGCCATGAAAAGACCAAACTTATTGAAGATTTCCATAAAGTAACAATGTATGAATAAGCAGTTTACATAAATATAATATAATATAATAAAATATGCTTTCATATCTTTTAGGGAGCACAACATACAGTGCCTTGAAAAAGTATTCATACCCCTTGAACTTTTTCACATTTTTCCATCTTACAACCACGAACGGGCGGCACGGTGGTGTAGTGGTTAGCGCTGTTGCCTCACAGCAAGAAGGTCCTGGGTTCGAGCCCCGGGGCCGGCGAGGGCCTTTCTGTGTGGAGTTTGCATGTTCTCCCCGTGTCCGTGTGGGTTTCCTCCGGGTGCTCCGGTTTCCCCCACAGTCCAAAGACATGCAGGTTAGGCTAACTGGTGACTCTAAATTGACCGTAGGTGTGAATGTGAGTGTGAATGGTTGTCTGTGTCTATGTGTCAGCCCTGTGATGACCTGGCGACTTGTCCAGGGTGTACCCCGCCTTTCACCCGTAGTCAGCTGGGATAGGCTCCAGCTTGCCTGCGACCCTGTAGAAGGATAAAGCGGCTAGAGATAATGAGATGAGATGAGATGAGATGAGATGAGATGAGACAACCACGAACTTAAAAGTTTTTTATTGAGATTTTATGTGATAGACCAACACAGAGTAACACATAATTGTGAAGTGAAACGAAAATGATAAATGGTCTTCAAAATTTTAAACAAATAAAAATCTGAAAAATGTGGTGTGCATTAGTATTCAGCCCCCTGTACTCTGATACCTCTAAATACAATCCAGTGCAATCAATTGCCTTCAGAAGTCATCTAATTAGTTAATAGAGTCCTACTGTGTGTAATTTACTCTCAGCATAAATACACTTGTTCTGTGAAGGCCTCAGTGGTTTGTTAGAGAACACTGAAGAACAAACAGCATCATGAAGACCAAAGAACTCACCAGACAGGTCAAGGATAAAGTTCTGGAGAAGTTTAAAGCAGGGTTAGTTTATAAAAAAATATCCCAAGCTCTGAACATCTCAAGAAGCACTGTTCAATCCATCATTCAAAAATGGAAAAAGTATGGCACAACTGTAAACCTACCAAGACATGGCCGTCCACCTAAACTGACAGAGCGAGCAAGGAGAGCACTGGTCAGAGAAGCAGCCAAGAGGCCCATGATCACTCTGGAGGAGCTGCAGAAATCCACAGCTCAGGTGGGAGAATCTGTGCACAGGACAATTATAAGTCGTACACTCCACAAATCTGGCCTTTTTGGAAGAGTGGCAAGAAGAAAGCCATTGTTGAAAGACAGGCATAAGAAGTCCCGTTTGCAGTTTGCCATAAGCCATGTAGGGGACACAGCAAACATGTGGAAGAAGGTGCTTTGGTCAGATAAGACCAAAGTTGAACTTTTTGGCCTAAATGCAAAGCGCTATGTGTGGCAGAAAATTAACACTGCTCATCACCCTGCACACACCATCCCCACTGTGAAGAAAACCTGTTGGAGGCTGCAAAAGACTTGAGACTGGGAAGGAGATTCACCTTCCAGCAAGACAATGACCCTAAACATACAGCCAGAGCTACAATGGAATGGTTTACACCAAAGAATATTCATGTGTTAGAATGGCCCAGTTAAAGTCCAGACCTAAATCCCATTGAGCATCTGTGGCAAGACTTGAAAATTGCTGTTCACAGACGCTCTCCATCCAATCTGGCTGAGCTTGAGCTATTTTGCAAAGAAGAATGGGCAAAAATTTCAGTGTCTAGATGTACAAAGCTGGTAGAGACATACCACAAAAGACTTGCAGCTGTAATTGCAGCAAAAGGTGGCTCTACAAAGTATTGACGCAGGGGGGCTGAATACTAATGCACAGCACATTTTTCAGATTTTTATTTGTTTAAAATTTTGAAGACCATTTATCATTTTCGTTTCACTTCACAATTATGTGCTACTCTGTGTTGGTCTATCACATAAAATCTCAATAAAAAACTTTTAAGTTCGTGGTTGTAAGGTGGAAAGATGTGAAAAAGTTCAAGGGGTATGAATACTTTTTCAAGGCACTGTATTAAGGAGGCTAAGCGCAGGGAAGGCTGCTCCAATATATCTCAGTTCTTTTCATCAGAAAAGCAGAGTCTCATTGAGAAGGTTACTACAGCTGAGGTGTATTTCACATCTTTTGTTGTTGAACATAATGTGCCATTCCATGTGTGTAGGCACACTGGCAAGTTATTTAGGAAAATGTTTCCAGACTCGGAAATAGCAAGAAATTATGCCTGCTCCTCCACTAAGACAGCAGCTATGATGAACCTGGCACTGGAACCTGAATGTTCAGAGGATGTGGACAAATTAATCCGGACAGAAAAAAGGCCATACAGTACTTTGGTTAATGAAAGCAATGACATCATGTGTGAGAGAGAATGTGCTATTTTAGTCAGGTACTACAGTGACGCACAGGATAAGGTGACAGTTGGATATGTGGATATGCCAGTGTGCAATGATGCCAAAGCTGAAAATGTATTCAACTGCATTGTATCATCCATGCATGAAAAAGGCCTTGAATGGTCTAATTGCATAGGTTTCAGCAGTGACAACTGCAATGTTATGATTGGCAAAAACAACTCTGTCTTATCAAGAGTGAAAGCACAGGCCCCACATACGTATATACAGTGTTGGCTGTCCTAGTCACTTGGTTAACATATGTGCCAAAACTGCTGCTAAAGAGCTCTCAATGTCACCTGAAGAATTGCTAATTGACATCTACTACTACTTTGAGAAAAGTTCAAAAAGAAGAGAGGAACTTAAACAGTTTCAGAACTTCTGTAATGTAGCCCAGCAGAGAGTACAAAAGCACTGCCCTACACGATGGCTTTCTTTGGGAAAATGTTTGGACCATCTACTTAACCATTGGCCTGCCTTTACTTCTTATTTTGAATTACATAGTGAGAATCAGAAGTCCTGTGATATTCAGAAGAGGCTGACAGACCCAATTATGACAATTTACACTTGCTTTCTCCACAATGTCACACAGTGTTTTGACAAATTTAATTTGATTTTTCAAAACAAGGCACCCATAATTTTCAAATTAAATGACAGTGTTGAAGAGCTCCTGCATGACATAGCAAGCAGATTTATTGTGCCAAAGGTGTTGAGAGAACAGAAAGTGCAGGAGATAGACGTGAGTAACCCTGAAATCCACTGTGAAGATGAAGAGCTTTTTGTTGGGTTCTTGACAAGGAGGCACTTGCTAAGTGAGGAAGCCCTCCCCCCTTACAAGACAAAGCAATTCTTCAAAGATGCCAGAGCATTCTATGTCAGGAGCTTCCAAAAAGTAAAGGTCAATTTATGCTGACAACGCAGTCCTCACAGATGGCGTCGCAGATGGCGTCTGCGTAGCCCCCCCACCTTCACAGACGCTCTGTGCGCACCTCCCAAAAATTGTGACCACCACAGAAGCCTCGCAGACAGCGTCGCAGACAAGAGGGCTCTGATTGGTCCACTCTACATCCGCTGTACATGCACTTCCGCTTCCCTACTTTCCCGGTTTGTTTTGTTTTCACGACCGCCATTTTTAAAAACACGAGCGAAGATGGAGCAGCACGAAGAGCGGTTGATCGAGGAAGTGAGGAAGTACGTACATCTATACGACTCCAGTTCTAGTCATTATAAGTAACCGGAGGATAAACACTCCACTAACCACACCCACCAACTACTCCTAGCAATTTCGCGACTTCGCGCCCCCTTGCGTTGTGGCGGTGAATAACATCGCGCATGCCTATTACTCCCCGCTCAACGATAAATTACAACTGTCTGCGAAAAGCTATCTGCGAAAGCCTTGTCGCAAGAGCATGCAGAGGCCCTAAAGGAAAAGTTCCCAATCAGAGACCAAATCTTGACAAATCTGTCAGTGGTTAATCCAGAGAGCCAAGATGACATGAAACCAGAGCAGATTTTGACTTTGGCTGAGAGATTCCCTCATGTGATGAAGGCAGATGCCAGAGAACAACTCCACTTGGAAGTCCTGGATTATACCTCTACCAATTTGGAAGCACTGGTCCCAAATTACAAGAATTTGTCAATCGATGAGTTCTGGGGGAAGCTGTCCAAGGTAGTGATGTGTCAGTCGCGAACGATCCGGTTCAAAGAGCCGGCTCTTTGAAGTGAACGACGGGAGCCGGCTCTTTGGTGGGAGCCGAGTTGGGGAGCCGAATTAGTTTTTTGTCCTTAAGTGCCTCAGAGAGAGAGAGAGAGAGACAGAGAGAGAGAGAGTTCAGCTCAGCTGAAGGATGATTGTCTATTTGACAACCATGATCATTGTTTTGTTGCCGTGAATTCCTAAAGCTCATGATATAAATTGTCGCTCATAAATTGACAGGTTCGGTCGGCAACCGCCTTGGCATGGCCAGATTAATCTGCGGTATACAACGAGACAGCAGTCATTATAACAGGAGCATATTTGCTGTTCTAGCGGCTTCTCATTACTGGTGGAGCAGAGTGCGGCACTTTTTTCTCTTTTTACATGCGCTCAAGGTGCCACTCAGCCCAGCCCCCCTCCCATTTCAGGAGCCTCACTGTCTCCTCTCATCTCAAGTTACACGTGTGCCCTGAACTTCATCCCAGGTCACTACAAGGGGGCCAAGAGGGAGAAGAAGCAGCAGAGGATGTGCTGGAGGAGCCAGCATCTGCTGTGTGGAGGTTTTTTGAAGAGCGGGCCAGTGGAGACACTGCAAGCAGGAATCCCACGGCAGATTCCATAATGGAAATACGGTCCTATCTTGAAGAGCCCCTGTTACAGCAAAACGCAGACCCACTAAGCTGGTGGGAGAACAAGGCTGCACTCTATCCACGGCTTACACACGTGATGGCACGGAGGATATGTATAGACCCTTTTCAGTCACGTGACCTTCGTAAACGTGACCGCCATTTTGGACATGTAGTGGACTTCGGCTCGAATCAGTTTGAATGCAAGGAAGGCGACAAACGAAAAACATAAAAGAAAAAGGAGCGAGATGCAGAAAACACCTTCACTATCCAGCGACGTAGGGCATTTACAGGGCGAGCAAAGGGAGAGGTATTTGCAAAAATTGAGGTTAGCAGGCTTAGAGAACAACATTTACCTGCTTCCACCAGGATTGTTCACTGACGTACGGAAGTACACGAAGCCCTCGTCTTTACCTGACTTCGGCCCACATGATCTGTATACCTATGTCGTTAAAAACCCATCGCCATACACAGGTATTGATCTGAAAGCGTATAAGAGTTTGGATGCCTACAAATATTTTGTGTCAGGCTGGGTAACATGCCTACATCAGAGGGTCGTACCTGGAGCCGGTGGTCGCCATCTTATTACACCTAAGGTTTGTTCACATTTTCACTTACTTTCGGTCCTCAGGATAAACAAAATGTTATTAAATGTCATTGAAATAACTTCTTAGTCTGTTGAGACATGGCCCGTTATAAATTTGCTGTTACCAGGCAATGATGAAGAACTGTATTATTAGGGTCGGTGTCTGTGTTGTAGCAGTGTACTAGCAGCTAGCTGTTAGCACTAGCTAATGTCAACAACATAGTAGCTAGTATGTTACTGTAGCAATGTTTACGTTCAGTCATTTGAATGACTGTTAAAACCTTTCAGTCTCAAGTTTTTCCCTTTACTGTATTTACTAGTTTACTGTAATTATGATCCGGCAGCTATTTACACCGGATCCAGTGTAAATAGCTGCCGGAGCCAACATCCGAGGTTCCGGAGCGCGCTCCGGCTTGCTCTCCCTCAAATTAAGCCCTGTACAGGTAAATAGCTGCCGGAGCCAACGTCCAAGGTTCCGGAGCGCGCTCCAGCTTGCTCCCCTCAAATTAAGCCCTGTACAGGTAAATAGCTGCCGGAGCCGACGTCCGAGGTTCCGGAGCGCGCTCCGGAACCTCAGACGTCGGCTCCGGCAGCTATTTACACTGGATCCGGTGTAAATAGCTGCCGGATCATAATTACAGTAAACTAGTAAATACAGTAAAGGAAAAACTTGAGACTGAAAGGTTTTAACAGTCATCCAAATGACTGAACGTAAACATTGCTACAGTAACATACTAGCTACTATGTTGTTGACATTAGCTAGTCAACAATAGCTACTACAGAAGAACAAAGAGGTTACAATGGGTTATTTTAACCTATTTGGTTACACACTCGCTGCCACAGAATGTTAACAGCAATGTAATGCCTTTTCTGGCTAATTTTATTCGTCTTACCTCCAACAAAGTGGTCACTACACAAGCGTTGGTATGCCGAGGGCTGCCAGTCTTTCCTGTTAATGGCCGCTATCCATCTTCTCCGTCGGGATCCGATAAAATGATAAACCTTGCCTTGTTTGTTGATGGTTACTACATCCAGGTGCACAACAATATAGTGGCATGATGGAAGTCTTGCTGAAAGTAAAAACTTTCTTTGCTGCCATTCCTCAATGTTGGCTGTGGTAAACTACTGGTAGTACATGTCCAAAATGGCGGCCACGTTTGTCGTGACATCACGTGAAAAGGGTCTATAGTGGCAACATCTGTCCCCTCAGAGAGGATCTTTTCAAAAGCAGGACAGATTATAACTGAGAGGAGAAATAGAATCAGCCCTTCCAAGCTGAGACACTTGGTTTTCCTCAATGCCAATCTCCACTAAAGACTTATTCTGGGAGTTTGTGCAGCCTTAATGTAAATAGTTTTTTGTTATTGACACTTCTTTGTAATTTTTACTTCTTTGTTCATTGTACTTTATACTTTTTTATACTTATTTTATATACTTATTTAATATTGTATTTAATATTTTATTTAATAAAATATTTTGTTGCACATTGTTCTGTGTTTGTTAAAATAATTTCCAACTTTGCTTCATAGTTTCTTAGGCCTGATTTATAGTTCATAATTTATTTTGTGGCATTTTGTTCAAGGTCGAGTGTGAAATAAAGCCATAAAGGATAAACAGTTGATGTCTTCTGTGTATTTTATATTGGTAATATAACACAGTTTTGCATTATGTTTGTGAGAAAATAATTTATTAATTGGTAAGTAAGTTTTATTTCTATAGCTAGAACATTGTTACACTGCTATACTTTACAAAGCTTTACAGTGGCTACAAAAACTAAAAAATAAAATGGAAAACATCCTATTGATAAAATATAAATAATAATGTAATTAATTAACTAGTTAATTGCAGCAATTAAATCAAAAATAAAATCTCAGGAGCCGTTTGGGAGCCGTTTGGGAGCTGAAAGAGCCGGCTCATTATAGTAAGAAGAGCCAAAAGAGCCGGCTCCCGAAAAAGAGCCGAAATTCCCATCACTAGTCCAAGGTAAAATCAGTAAGCTCAGGGCAGGTCAGATTCAAGGAGCTCTGCCAGTTAATGAAGATATTGTTGGCTCTGCCTAATTCCAATTGTGATGTGGAGAGAGCATTCAGTTTGGTGCGTCACATCAAAACTGAATTCAGGTGTCAGATGTCTCACCAAACTCTTGTGAACCTGATGTCCTGTAAAATCAACAAATTAATTGACACAGAGTGCTATGAGCTTGAAGTTTCAGGGAAATTGCTCAAGTCTGCAAAGCAAGCAGCATCAAAATACAATGAAACCCTGCAAAAGTCACATGAAAAGGAATAGGCTGACATTTAGGCTAAAAAACAGTGTTCTATTCATGTGAAGATATGAAAGGAAATTGGATCCTAACATGGAAAAGACATGGAAGTAGGCCTACGTTCCGGCTATGTCCAACCTATGTAAATAGTTACTGAAAAAGTTGTGTTCTATTCATGTAAAAGCAAAAATGAAAGGAAATATCATAAGTGTTGTTTTATATGGCTTGCTCTGTAACATGCTAGCAGTTAATTAAAATTTGTTGAAGTTACATCGTCCCCCTGTTATGTGCATATTTATTTATTTATTTATTTATTTATTCATTTATTGGGGGGGGGGCTTACTTTTTTTCCCATGGGGGTGGGGTGGGGTCACGACACCTCCCTGAAATGAGTTTCCGCAGGTTGGGATGTCTGCAACACCCTAGCAACCAACTCGATTCACATGGCAACCACCACACAAGACCATAGAAAGCACCTGCAGTATCATCGTAACCAACAAGAAACATGATAGCAACCTAGTGGAATATCATAGCAACACCCGAGCAACACCCGAGCAACAAATTGGGACAGCATAGCAACCGCCTAGCAACAGCCGTATAACCAGCTGGAAAAACATTCCTAATAAGGTTGCCACCCTTCCCTGATATGCAGTTAGGTTAACAGCCATGGCCTGAGGTTGGGCTGAAGTGCCCTTGAGCAAGGAACTGAACCCCCAACTGCTCCCCAGGTGCTGTAGCATAGCTGCCTACTGCTCTCTCTCTCTGGGTGTGTGTGTGTGTGCTCATTGCTCAATAATGAGTGCATGTGTGTGTTCACTGCTTCAGATGGGTTAAAGCTCATAGGCAACGGTTTTAATTTTATGCACATTTGAAACTTTATATGTTAAAAAACCCTCTGTAATTTTCTTCTGGTCCCAAGAAGTATTGTTAATAAGTGAGAATTAAAATAAGTTAGCGCGGATCGCGGCGAATTTCTGCTGGGTGATTTTCGTGACCACTCGGCGCATGATGTCATTTAAGCCAAACAAACTGCTTGAGTTGAGTCCACTTCCGTTTACTTACATTGCCGTTTGGCTTGAGTGCAGACGTGCGTTCAGGAATTTCCAAAGAAAAAACATGCCTTATTGTTGTGCAGTGAACTGTAACAACGAGACCGGTTCAGGAAGAAGTTTTTACCTTTTTCCAAGAGAGGAGAAGAGGCAGAGAGAGTGGATTGGCTTTTTCCGAAAGAGGAGAAGAGGTGGAGCGAGAGGGTTGGCTTTTTCTGAAAAAGGACAAGAGGCGGAGTGAGAGGGTTGGCTTTTTCGAAAAAGGAGAAGAGTCAGAGAGAGTGGATTGTGTGCGTGAAGCCAGAGGGTTGTTTTTTTCCGGAAGAGACGAGGCAGAGAGAGTGGATTGTGTGCGTGAAACAAAATCAAGCAGTCAAAAAAGAAACGGACCAGCAAAGCTCAAGCAAAAAGGAGAAGATTGGAGGTAAACATTTTTACTTTTGCTTGCAATTGACAAGTCAAGAATCCTGAGAGATCCTGTACAGTCATTGTGGAAATGAGACAAAGGGATATTTCCTCGCTCAGAGCAGGCTATAAATAATATAATGCCGCGGATGGCAGGTTAATGTGGCTTACTGGCGCACTGTCAAGTAATCGTTACCTATATCCACTAGGGAGGGCGGTTTAATTATTCTTCAGAAGGGCTCTTATTTAGTATTATGACGAAAGTAAGAATTTATCATAACTACCAGGATAAATTGTTTGGGTGCGAGTCTTATTGAGGTCCGGGGTCACCGCGATCAGAGTCGGCCGAGTCGCTGTCCGATTCCGAGGCTGCACGGTCAAACCAGTGAGCCACATTCACTGATTGCTTCACAACAGCCATAGGTTCATACATATATGGTTTCACCTTTCGATATTTAATTTGGAGAGTTCCTACTTCAAAATCGCTATTGCTTTCTGACATTTTACACAACCTCTCATGACCAAAGTCCGTACACGTGTGCTCGGTTCGCAAGTAAACACAGAGCTGCTCCCCGTCTGTTTGGCTTAAATGACGTCTCGATGTCGGTCCCCTGGCGGTGAAAGTGCGCATAAGTGAGATGTAAACAAACCTTGGGAATTTGGGTAAAACAGTATATTTTAACCGTTTTATTCAATTTTAGGGTGCAAATTAGACACCAGGAAGATTGAATTTGCTTTTTGGGTCGTTCTTCTAGACAATAAAGTTGATATTCTACATTTCACCTCCGACCGTTGCCTATGACCTTTAAATGCAGAGAAGGAATTTCACTGTGCTTAAGTCTGTGCTTGAGTGAATGTGTGACAAATAAAGGCTTCTAAAATAATAATAATAATAATAATAATAATAATAATAATAAGGAATTGTCTTGTATTGAAAAATAAAATCCTGCATCCACTGTTGAGTCGATAAAGAACATGAATTGTCCTATATTTCTCCTCCACACAGTTTCGTACAGACACCAAGTCTTCAGAGCGGTGGAAATAACATCATGGGGAATAAAATCAAACCAGTTTCACAAGAAATCGAGGAGATGATCAGAATCAGTGTTATGGGGCAGAGAATAACTCGAACTGTACAGTTTATCATGGAGCACGCAGCAGGTGATGATAACGTCCGAGCGGCGGAAGAACAGAGTGGAATCACTCAGTACCTTTTCCCTCAGACTTCCCCTGATGAGGAGATGGCATGATGATGTTGTTTTATACATTTTTGTGTTCTGTGATGTTCTTTTTCGAGATCTGATTGAATGATGAGGATTTTCCTGAAAATCATGAACCCAAATAAAAGCCATAAAATAATTAGGCTCGGGGGAGAAGAAGTATCGAGGGCGCTGTCAAGCTAGCTAGCATCAGGCTAAATATTAGATCAGGCTGTTTAACTCGGTCAAGGGTTCAGGTTGGACTGAAGGTTAAAGAGTATTAGATAGATTTATTGTATAATTCATAAATATTGTTTGCATTCGAGAAATATTTAAGTTAAAACAGTCTAAATAAATAACCATAAAGTGTCCCTTATTTTCCCTCATTGAAGGTGGCAACCCCAAAACCAAACCCCTCCAGCAACACCCTAGCACCCGACACCCTAGCACCCAACAACACCCGAGAATACCATCGCAGCTTTCTCGCAACACCTTCGTGAACACCTCTGATATTGTTTCGTGAGCTGTGTCAAGCCAGCATCAAAGCTAATTTACAAACTTTTGCCTTCTAGTTTCTTTTTCTAAACCAAGTTGAAGATGTTTTGTGTCCTGATTCCAGTTTTTTTCTCTCTCGTTTCATCTGTTATAAATTTCTCTCCTTTCCTTCAAAAGGTGGTGCGCTCTGACCAGTCAGGTTTGAGTTGGTTCAGACTGTCGACTCATGAAATTCTGACATTTTCCCACAAGAAGCTGAGCTTCTTTTTATTTATTTAGTGTTTAGATGTAATTTTATTTTATTATCACTTTTTAAATGACCAGGATTGTTCTCTCTATTATGTAAAGAGGTTTGTGTTACTGTTTGAAGATGGTCTACAAAAAAAAAAAATCACAATATAAAAGCTCAGAAGCTCAGTTTTATTCTTGCACAGAGAAACATTTTGAACATTGTACAGTAACAGAGCCGACAGTAGAATTCATCTTGATGGAGGTTGGTTTTCTTACATTATCGGTTCTCATCATCATCATTAACCAGCTTTTTACAGCACATGAAAATAACAAATAGGATCAGACAAAAGCACATAAAGTTATCATTTTTTTCAACAAGTGATTAACATAAAGTGATTATTTCCCCACTGATGTCAGCGTGAACAGAGATCAAGCAAGTGACGAGACGATGAAGAGAAAAAGCTGGAGAGCGAGATGTAGTAGAAAATGTGACGGATTATTCCAGATCGCTACACTCATTGTGTGTGTGTGTGTGTGTGTGTGTGTGTGTGTGTGTGTGTATAAAATATATGAAATGTGCAAAAAGACAACTAAGAAACTAAAGGAGTTGCTTGAATAACAAAGCAATGTCACTTAAGACAGAGATGAGTTTGTTGAGATGTCGTAATGCTGTTTAAATCTAATCTTCAACTCTAATCCTAAAGCTCGTACCCTGAGCATCCTTCCTGTACTGTTCATGATGCTGAATATAAAGTCACTAACTAGGCATCTAACGATTCGCCCAATTCGATTTGATTCATGATCTTGGGTTCACAATTCGATTTTCCCACAATATTTTTTGAAAAAAAATTAAATGAAGAATGTTTTATGACCAAAAAATATTTTTAAAAAATGTATTCACCTATTCTTTATCAACTTCAATATTCCTTTTGTTGAATTAAAATAAACCTTTGTTTCATTTTCTTAATAACTAACAATAATTAATTACCCATATTTGTAAAGGTTACAGAAAAATATAATTGCCCATTAAATAAAATATTCCTTTGATGAAAAATGAAAAAGTCAATAACAAATAGGCCTCTTCTTAATAAACTTTTATCAAGATTTGTCCTCCCTCCATTTGCTTGAGCTCTAACCAGAGCTCTGATTTCTTGTTAAATCTATTTGTGCAGTCAATCACACAACAGCTCATTCCCATTTTCGACCTGGTTTTTGTGTGTTTCAGCATTACTGCTGTGTTACTTCCACCGACAATGAAGTCACCTGTATTCCCGCTATTGTACATTATTGTGCACGCTGTTGTCTAAACAATGCAATTACAGCTTGGAAAAACTAAGAGATTTTGCAGCCTAACAATAATAATGATTAATTTTTTATTTCATTGATTTGAATCATCAAATTTGTATCACGATTTATCATCACACAATATATCGTTACACACCCATTACTAACCAAAATCTACTGTTCGTTATCATTCTTCAGTTCTGGAGTACTTCTCCTCACTGAGTCAACGAGCCAAACTCTGAAATAAAAACACACACATTATAAAATTATACACTGTAATAAACACTCTTTTGCACAAACACACACTTCCTGTCTATCGACTTTCTGTTCCAGGACAAAGTTGCAGATTTCAAATATCTGGATGTGCCACTTCTGTAAAATCCACCAAAATAAATGAAATAAACATTCGTCAATTTATTACAGTCTTGTATACAGGAATGATTATTGGAGTAAAAAAATAGCAAAAAAAATTCATTTTAACTGTCATGAATCATTTCGCCAGTTAGCAGTCTCAGGAGGCATTACACTTTCAAACACTTCACCACAGATATGGAACCAATTTGCACATCAGCCATCTATTGTGACAAACCCATAACATCTGGATCCATCGAAACTACAAGGCTGAAAATAAAATCTGGAAGGCAAGATAAGTTTTAAAAACCTGTGCTGTTCTGACGAAAGAGAGGTGACGGTGACTATTTATTTCAGTCTGGTGAAGCAGGAACACACTTACCGTCAGCGTGTCATAATCAGAGGACATGGCTGCAGGGTTCAGGGTTGTGTAAGTCTCACTGACAGAGCTTTTAACATTCTGGGGGAAATAAAGAGTTTAGAGAACTAAATATGATATGTCCATGGTCACACACACACACACACACGCAGCAGACGTACTTGCAGTGTGTCATAGTCCGGGGACATCGTCCTGGAGTTCAGTTCTGTGTATGTGTCATCTCCAGGTGATGGAACACGCTGAGAGAAATGAACAGAAATCTTCTTCAGTATTTACTCAGTAACAGATTTATAGGAACTTTATGGGGAGCTTGATGAAGATAAAGCTGTAAAGTGAAAAGTTCTCTCAGTACCTGAACGTCTGTGTCTCTCTCTGCTCTTCTCTTCCTCCTGTTCACACAAATGACATCAAAACATGGCTGTTGAATCTGTTCCTGCATCATTCAGCTAATGCTTAAGACTGGATTAAGTTTATGGTACAGATTATTTGTCACGATGAAAGAATTCAGTTGCTCACTTAATGCACAGAACGGCAGGAAGACCGAGGAGCATTACTGCCAAGAAGACGGCCAGTCCCACCATGAGAAACATTAACCGCGGGCTTTTCTCTGACACTTTAGAAATAAAACAAACACCATGAGGTTCTAGTTTTGTGCGAGCAAAAGTGTAATTTGCTGGTTAATAATAGCATGTGGTCATTTTGTTTGGACAGAAGTCAATGTAATCACATTTCCACAATGTTGCTAGTAACATGTGATAATGTAGGTGGATCAGTGCAAAATGGGGTGTGGCAAAATCCACCAGCACAGTGGCATTTTTGATGTGCCTCTGATACACGCTCTGATAGTGCCGATGCTGGGATAAGACAGGATTTTCTTGATGAAAAGCATAGCTTTAAAAGTTCTGACCCATTTCTTACAAACTGGTTTATAAGTGCTGCACAAGTTTTTATTTTAACCAGCATTTAAATCCACACCAGCTGTGAGACACAGTGTAATAAACACACACACACGACCATTCTGCTGTGTTTTTTATGTGCGTGTTCATAAGTGGAAGCTCTCTTTGATTTATTTCTTATTTATTCCCACAACAGGATGCAGTGTCAATGCTGTTATGTTATCAGCCAAATTTGAACTTTGCAAACTATTTCTAAAGATTTATGATACACTTTCACTTTCTATCTTCGTAAGATATTTGAGTGTGAAATTATAAATCCTGACTCCTTAAGATTTTATACATAAACATAAGATCATTTTAATTAAAACGGTTTGGATGAATTGACATAGAAGACTGAGACTGCACTTACGTAACACATCCAGGTGTGTTGGTGTAGAGTTGTCGTGTCCCAGCTGGTTGAGAGCAGTGCAGTAGTACAGTCCGCTGTCCTGGGAGTTGATGTTGCTGATGCTGTAATTCTGGCCTGTTGTCAGCAGTGTGTCTGCAGCTTCATTTTGCTTAAACCAGGAGTAGATGAGAACAGGAGGGTTTGCATCACTGCTACAGCTCAGAGTCACTGAATCCCCCTCCACTGTGTCTCCAGAGGGAAGAACCACTGCTCTGGTGTTTTTAGGGGAATCTGATTAGAAATAAAACACCTGAATCAGCTGGTGTGAGTTCAGGATCAGCATTTGATAGAGATATAGATGTACTCTATTGAGGAGAGGAAAATCCACACTCACACACTGGAGGAGAGAGGAGACTGTCATGGCCTTCAACAGCACAGCTGTAACTGACCGCACCACTGACTGCAGCTACAGAGCAGGAGGCAGATTTACACTCAGACACACGCCGTCCGTTCTTGTTCCAGATGTAAGTGGGGTTGTGAGACAGAGTGCAGGTGGTGAGACAGTTCAGTGTCTTTTGTCCACGACCTGAGTCTGATACCATAATCTTCAGATCTGTAAATAATAAATTCAGTTTACTATTTTGATCTATTTCATCAAAATAAATGTATAAGTAAGTGCATTACCTGTGACAGACAGAGAGACTCCAGGTTGGCCGGTGTAATCACCCCCATTGGTGTAGAATCTGAATCTGTATGTTTGAGCGTCTCTCTCTCCCAGGTTAGTGATTCTCAGACTCCAGTTATTCTGGGAGCTCTGTGTGTGCTGCACTCGGCCCTGATCCTCCTCATCCTCTCTCACATCCACAGCCTCACCATCAGCCTGCTCTTTACTGAACCACAACACTTTAGTGACCTTGTAATTATTAGGGTATGTGTAATAACTATGTATCTCCACTGATGAGCCAATCAGAGAGCAGATATTCTGGGTGGAGTAAGTCACACTCCAGCAGCTCTTCTCATCAGAAACACCTGAAACACACAAAAGTAATTTGAAAAGAAATCTAAATAAATGCAAAAGAAAAAAAAAAGCCAAAACATCACTGTATGTGAGTTTATTGTAAATCAGGGGTTGGCAACCTTAGGCACGCGTACCACAACTGGCACACCAAGGAATTTCCAGTGGCACACTGATGATGATACACAAACCTAATTATTCAACACATTAAAAATGTTCAAACGTCATCTTGAACTGTCATTGGCTGTTGCATGGTCTTTCAGCATGACTACACAACAATATAGCGCCCCCCCCCCCTCCCCTCCCCATATTTCTCACGAGATGGGCCAACTTGATGCAGCAGTTGCGCTAAGATGGCAAAGAAGCCGACAGTTCGGGCTTTCCTCTCCTCGTGGACCAAAGAATATGGGTTCGTTTCTCAGAGGGACGGTGCTGTGTGCACGTTGTGTTTTGAAAGTGTTGTGTGTCGAGCATGCAGTGTTAAATGTCATTTCGAGGCAAAGCACGGAAAGACTTTCAAAGATCAGGCAGATAGGGATGAATCAATCTCACGCGCAGTGTGCAGATATGGGAAGCAAGCCCACACTTTAAAAGTCTTTGCCTCAGCTAAAAACAATGCCACTGAAGCTAGCTCTATAATTTCTCACTGCATAGCTAACATGGAAAGCCATTCACAGACGATGAGTACATTAAGGAGGCCTTTCTCTCCAGCTCGGATAGTCTTTTTGAGGGGCTGCCAAATAAAGAGACAATAAATCAAGAATAAAAGACATGCCCGTATCAGCCAGAACTGTTGAGCGACGAATTGGTGAAATGGCAGAAAACGTAAGGGTGCAGCAAACAACTGGCATAAAGTGGGCTAAAGTGTGTGAGGTTAATGGCATAAAACAAGTGCAATGGTGTTTTACATTTGCTCAGTGCATTAAATATCCATATCCGCCTAAAATGTGTGGTGTCTAATTACACATAGTTAACAACACCTATTTGAATGGCACACTAACTAACAAGAAAATTTCTAATTGGCACTACATGGCAAAAAGGTTCCCGACCCCTGCTGTAAACTAACAGAAGCTGCCAGTGAGACGATGACAGAGTGAGTGAAGGTTAAAGTGAGTTCTTACAGACAGCAGGAGAGCGAAGATCCTCATGTCCTCTTACAGCGCAGGAGTAGCTGCCTGCTTCCTCTTTTGGGACTCTGTAATACTGAGTAATCTGGGACTGCTGAGGAAGAGGCTCTCCGTTCTTGTACCAGATGTAAGTGGGGTTGTTAGACAGAGTGCAGGTGGTGAGACAGATCAGCCACTTGGCGGTGGAGCCGGATATATCTGTTACTGCAACCTTCAGCTCTGTGAATAATAAACATGGTTTAGTGTTATTTTCAAATGTAGAATGTTTTATCGTCAACTTCCTGTTTCTCCTGCAGCATTACCTGTGACAGACAGCTCATAGAGAACAATATATATATATATATATATATGAACAATGAGTTTGTCCAAGTTTGCCCGCTGGCGGTGCCCTCTGTCCGGGTCACCGTGTCCGGAGTCCCTCCGTTTATTCCCAACGAGGCGCTGGAGCGAGAACTGAAGCGCTTCAGGAAATTGGCGAGCGGATTCCGGACGGTGAGTTTGGGCTGTAGGAGCGATACATTAAAACACGTTCAGTCTCTACGGAGACAAGTGTTTCTGTTTCTGGACTCCCCGACTCAAACACTGGAAGCTTCCTTCCGTGTTAAACACGAGGAAGGGTTTTACATGGTTTATGCGAGTTCGGGGAGCATGAAATGTTTTGAGTGTGGGGATGTGGGACACAAGCGGGTCGCGTCCTCACAGACAGCGGGGAGCAGAGCCGGCTGCTGCCGCTGGGACTGTCAGTGAGGAAAGGGGAAGGAATGGGACTGATAGCGGGGGGACTGCGGAGACTGACCGTGGGGAGGGGGACAGCGGGGTAGTTGATGTGCCTGACCGTGGGGAGGGGGACAGCGGGGTAGTTGATGTGACTGACCGTGGGGAGGGGGACAGCGGGGTAGTTGATGTGACTGACCATGGGGAGGGGGACAGCGGGGTAGTTGACGTGACCGACGGTGGGGAGGGGGACAGCGGGGTAGTTGACGTAACTGACCGTGGGGAGGGGGACAGCGGGGTAGTTGATGTGACTGACCGTAGGGAGGGGGACAGCGGGGTAGTTGACGTAACTGACCGTGGGGAGGGGGACAGCGGGGTAGTTGATGTGACTGACCGTGGGGAGGGGGTCAGCGGGGTAGTTGATGTGACTGACGTGGGGAGGGGACAGCGGGGTAGTTGACGTAACTGACCGTGGGGAGGGGGACAGCGGGGTAGTTGATGTGACTGACCATGGGGAGGGGGACAGCGGGGTAGTTGATGTGACTGACGGTGGGGAGGGGACAGCGGGGTAGTTGACATAACTGACCGTGGGGAGGGGGGCAGCGGGGTAGTTGACGTGACTGACCATGGGGAGGGGGACAGCGGGGTAGTTGATGTGACTGACGGTGGGGAGGGGACAGCGGGGTAGTTGACGTGACTGACCATGGGGAGGGGGACAGCGGGGTAGTTGATGTGACTGACGGTGGGGAGGGGACAGTGGGGTAGTTGACGTAACTGACCATGGGGAGGGGGTCAGCGGGGTAGTTCATGTGACTGATGGTGGGGAGGGGACAGCGGGGTAGTTGATGTAACTGACCGTGGGGAGGGGGTCAGCGGGGTAGTTGATGTGACTGACGGTGGGGAGGGGACAGCGGGGTAGTTGACGTAACTGACCATGGGGAGGGGCTCAGCGGGGTAGTTGATGTGACTGACCGTGGGGAGGGGGACAGCGGGGTAGTTGACGTGACTGACCGTGGGGAGGGGGTCAGCGGGGTAGTTGATTTGACTGACGGTGGGGAGGGGACAGCGGGGTAGTTGATGTGACTGACGGTGGGGAGGGGACAGCGGGGTAGTTGACGTAACTGACCATGGGGAGGGGTCAGCGGGGTAGTTGACGTGACTGACCATGGGGAGGGGGACAGCGGGGTAGTTGATGTGACTGACCGTGGGGAGGGGGTCAGCGGGGTAGTTGACGTGACTGACCGTGGGGAGGGGGACAGCGGGGTAGTTGACATAACTGACCGTGGGGAGGGGGACAGCGGGGTAGTTGATGTGACTGACTGTGGGGAGGGGGACAGTGGGGTAGTTGATGGTAGGGAAGTGTACAGTGGTGTGGATGTTGTGACTGACGGTGGGGAGGGGGGCAGTAGAGTGACTGATGTGACTGACGGTGGGGAGGGGGACAGCGGGGTAGTTGTTGTGACTGAAGGTGGGGAGGGGGGCAGTAGAGTGACTGATGTGACTGACGGTGTGGAGGTGAACAGCGGTGAAGCTGTTGCGACTGACGGTGGTGAGGGGGACAGCGGGGTAGTTGATGTGACTGACGGTGAGGAGGGGGGCAGTAGAGTGACTGATGTGACTGACAGCGGAGAGGTGAACAGTGGTTGGCCAACGCCATCTGAATCTGCTCCACCCACTCAGGTTGAGTCCGGAAGCTCCGCGCTTGGAGCTACGGATACCGGAAGTAGTGTTCCAGCGGAGTTGATGGAGGCTGAACAGAGCAGGGTGGAGCCGGGAGAGGTCGGTGTGGGGGGGTCTGAGCAGGACGCCGAGTCTCCAGTTTTACAGGAGGCTCTCAGACCCGACAGTGAGACAGAAGAGGTGACGAAGCCGGACCGCTGTTATGATGACAATGTGACTGACATGGACTGTGACTCTGACTCTGTTTCTATAATGGACAGCAGCTCTCAAAGTGAGGACGTCTATTCATTAGAGGAAATTAATAACTTTTTGGATGAAACTTTTGGGAAAAAAAAGCAAATGTTAAAGATTATTTTCCCAATGTTGAAAAGTTTATCAGATCAGTTACCACACTTCAAAGAGTTGTTGGAATGGATTTACTAGATGGAAAAAAAAAAACCATTATCGGTTAAAAAAGCACATTACTGGTCTGAGGAAAGGATTAAAAAAGTCCAAAAGTAGAATGATTAAGAAAATGAAACTTAGAAAATAAAAGTTTTTAATGGCCGCACAGCACTGGGTGTTTTACCTCTACTGGTTCTTTTTATCTGTCTCTTTACGTTTCCGTCTCTTATCTTTCAATATGCAGGGTTTAAGAGTCGCGTCTTTAAATATAAATGGGGGAAGAGATGAACAGAAAAGAGTTTTATTATCTGAAGTAATTAGAAAAAACTGGATATTATTTTATTACAGGAAACACATAGTGACGAGTCGAATAAAATAGCCTGGGATTTATGGTGGAATGGACAATATGTTCTTAGTCATGGGACAAATGTTAGTGCAGGAGTTGCGATTTTATTCTCTCCTGTTTTAGATATAAACATCGTGTCCAGTACAGAGTTGGTGAAAGGTAGAGTTCTTATGGTAAAAGTTTAAATACAGGATTTTACTCTTAGTTTTATCAATGTTTATGCACCAAACCAAGGCTCTGAACGTGAAGAGTTGTTTAATTTATTAAAAGAGAAGTTAAGTTTTAATGATGCAGGGGAGTGTGTTTTAATGGGGGGAGACTGGAACTGCTGCACAGACTTTACATTAGATAGCACTGGAGAGGAACCACACATTCACTCCTCATCCATTTTATCTCACTTTTTAAAGAGAACTGATCTGGTTGATGTGTGGAGAATGAAGCGCTCTTCAGTCCGACAATACACATGGGTGAAAATATCTGACGGTATTGGTTGTATTGGTTCTTCTGGTAGTTTATTTCCTTGTAATTTTAATGTGTATACTAAGTAGTTAAATCTTATTTTTTCTACAGTCATATTTTGTAGTTTAAAATATTTATTCTCATCCATGGGCGTCGCCACCATTGAATGTGAAGGGGACGTGTCCCCCTCACATTTCATAATTCTTCATTTGGACCCCCACACACACATTTAACATAAAATATGAGTTCACCCAGCGCCGTTTCTATTGCTTCGCGAAAGAATCCATTCCACTGGATCGATAAGAGAATACACAGACCACTGAAAATCCACTCCGGGTTTTCCGGGCGGTCCCTACAACAGCTCACCGCGCGCGAGTGAATCTCAGCGCGAGCGGAGACATTTTTGGTGCAGCTGCTGGAAAGTGGAGGAGGTGACGTCAGCCCCATTGCCACCTCACAATGTCTTGCTTTTGTTAAAACCTTATTCTTTTGTGATCTGCCCTCAAAATTAACCCTAGGCCACGTTAAATTAATGTTCAACTAAACAATGAAATAAGCTTAGCCTAATGGGGTATTCTTGGTTGATGATGAATTGTTTGCAGTATTTGCTCCTCCCCAGACACAATGGACATAAGGACATTCTTTACAAAGAAGTGGAAAGTAAGTCAAAATTTCCCCACAGGACAATATTTCCCCACAATGGAAATGTTAGTTCAGTTAGCTGGTTAGTCAATGTTAGGAGATGTATCAGCTAGCTTATTGTTAGCTATCATTTCATTCAACCCCAGTATGCCTACCTTATTGTAATGCCAAGAATGAGGTCAAGTCTGCTCTGATGATATTTATTGATTCCTTGTTTTGTCTGGTCTTTGCCAGTTTTCTGGAAAGTAAGATGGGAAATCAGTGTATGGGGAAGGAATAGTAGAAAGGAAAGCAATGGAGAGAGATGGATGTTATTCCAGGTGGATTGTGAAGGAAAGGGGGATAAAAGTTATGAAGTGGTAGAAATTGTGGTGGCACCAATGTAAGGAGTTCTATCTATAAATCTATTTGTTATACTAATCTGTAAATGTTACTGTAGTACCACCATTGCATGTAGGTTGACAAAACTGCACTTGTTCATTGTGTGAAGTTCTCTTTTATGTGTCATTGCTTGACAGTGTGATTTTGTGTGAAAAAAGTAAAATGCACCCACTAAAGTCACTGCTGGTGGTGAACAAAATTGCACCTGTTCATTGTGTGAAGTTGTTTTTTATGTGTCACCGTTGCTTGACACAGTGTGATTTTGTGTTATGAAGTTTGCATGATGCCATGTCATGCCTGTTCATTGTGTGAGATTATGAATATTCTTATTTTTAAACATACAGTTGAGTGTCACTATTGCTTGGCACAGTGGCATGTTGTGTTACATCTAAAACTAAATAAAAAAGGAAACACAAAATAAAAAGTAAAATGCACCCATAAAGTCATTCTCTAGCCACTTTATCCTATTCTACAGGGTCGCAGGCAAGTCACTGTTGATGATAAATTGTGTCACATTCATCTCATTATCTTAGGCAGAGCAGTGGGTTTAAAAACAGGCTGATGAATATATGGACTAGTTAAATGAGGACTTATTGTTGAGTCTCGAAAATAGTCATTGAATTAAGTGACTTTTGAAGGTAAAATTACATGTTTAACAACCTGTTAAAAATACACCAGAATGCAGGAAATGGCATCTAATTAATTAAAAATTTTCTGGGGGAGGACCCCCCGCCAGTGTGTCCCCCCCACATTAAAAATGCTTCTGATGCCCCTGCATATGTCTATTTTGCATAAGTATTTAAGGCATATTTGCACATTTGCATAGTGCATTTTTACATGCGTATTTTGCATAGAAGCATTGCATTTTAACTGTTAATAATTGTGTTTTTTTTCTATTTTTCTATTTTCAAAGGTTTTTCACCTAAAGAGAAAATTAAAGACAAAGCTAAAGGAAAAGTGCTAAGAGCTAAAGAGAGAATTAAAGACTTAAAGAGGTAAAGACCTGTTAACTGTTTCTACCATCTATCTACCATTGCAACTTTATGGATGTGCCTTGAACTTTAATAAAAAGAAAAAAAAAAGAGGAAACGGAAACAGTTGTCTTGTCGACTCCTTTGAGTGAAGAATTACCCTAAACCTCCACCAGATGCTACAATCCTTTATTCAAGTTGGGGAAATTGCACAGAAATAATCAAACAAAACTGACAACTTGACACATGGTCTACTGGAGAAGTTATTCTCAGATGGGTCAGGACATGATTTGAAGAATATTCCCCAAAGCCTCAGCAATCACGAGCAGCAAATGAGTGAAACAATGTCAGTGAGATTGTGTCTGTGTGAAGTCGAGCAGTTCATAGTAAAACCCCTGGAACAGCTGGACCTTCAGGTTCTTTATCCAACTCGGACATTTACAACTTAATCGGATTCACAGAATCAAGTTTTCACTCTGTGGCTCTGTTAAAGTTCCCTCTTTCATGCAGATAAACCATAATTCTTACTGATTAATAATAACTACAATAATAATCATAACATTTTATTCACATAGCATTTTCAGTACAGAAACTGCAGCTCAAACTGCTTTACATTAAACGATGAGAAAATATACATCAAGATAAAAATATTTAAGAATTTAACATTCAAGTGAATAAATTTGCAGTTTATGTTGAAGTTTATTTTGAAATTCTATTTAAAATGTGTGCATGTGACAAAGACTTCTTCATAAAATGACAATCAAGATGTAGAGCACTTTACAAGACTTGCAATATTGGGTGTGTGAGGGAATTTTAATGGATGAACATTATTATTCTCTGTGTTTCTGTATGTTGAACTAAAGTGGCTTAGTTACTGAGAAGAGATGTTTTTCCACATGCTGTAATCGCTTTTCTGTGGCCTTGGTGGTAATGAGCAGGGTGCTTGAGTTCGTCCTAACTACGCATCTTCTCATGATGTAATCACCTTTCCTGACCTCGGTGGTGATAAGCAGGGAGCTTGAGCTCTCCCTAACTCTCATCTGCCTGCACATACCAGAGCACGCCAGGTGCACTCATTAGTAAAACTTCATAGAAAATCTTCAGCCAATCACGTGACGACACAAGCAGTGAGCGAATGCTTTCAGAGTATAATAGATAACATTCCTAAAACACAACTCAGAGTGCGCGTACTCTCGGCATCATCAGAAGTGGTGTCTTCTTCTATTCTTCACTTTTCCTATTTTATATATCTTTTATATGATCTACTGTAATAAATAACTGAAAAGACGACTCCTAAGCGTTCTGAAGTGTTTATTAGAAATTTCCATTACGGGTGCAGTGTTTTTTAAAATCTATACTCCTTCTTCTTCTTCTTCCTTCTTTTCTTGTTCTCGTCACCGAACAGCATCTTGACGGCTTCCTGTAAGAGAAGTGCACAAGGTCAGAAACGACTCCTGAACGTTTTTGATCTCTGTGTAAACTGTGATGTGACGAAACGTTTCAGTAGAAATCGAATACAAAATATAGTTGTGTGTCTCAGAACTGAATTTCAGCAGATGTCCAGTTTTTATTAAAAGATCCTCACCGGCTTGAGACCAGCTTCCCTCGCCTTCAGGATCGCGTCCATTTCATCCACCTACACACAGAGGGAGAGGAGGAAAGAGGGATTGGTGGGTGGGGTTTTGTTTCCACATAGCCAAAGTTAATTCATTATTTCAATATCAGACGCTTTTAAGAATCAGAGATGAAACACTCTGTAAATTGCTTGAGTGTGTGTGTGTGTGTGTGTGTGTGTGTGTGTGTGTGTGTGTGTGTGTGTGTGTGTGTGTGTGTGTGTGTTGGTGCAGTGTGTGTGTGTATTGTGTGTGCGCTCACTTTGGCATACAGGAGCTCAGGATCGCTGATCATATTCATGATTTCGTAATTGTTCTGGTTCCCTGCAAGCATCCAGGTGATCTTATTTGCCAAGTTCGGGTGGATTTTCTCAACAAGAGGCAACAAGTGATCATCTGCAGACAGACAGAGAGAGTGAGTGAGGTGTGAGAGAACAGAAATCGATTGAATGGTCCCAGCCATCCAATCATGTAACATGGGCGGGGTTCAGGCGCCAGACTCTTTCTATTCTCGATTATTGAGGAACAAAAGCAAGACGAGTTGAAAGCAGGTGCTTGGAGAAGTTTTCGATCTCGACAAGGAAACACATCGCAAATAATAATGGGGGAGAAAAAAAGGTACCCTATGGGTCCATGTGGCTACTGTTTATAAATAAAATAGTTTTCTGATCCCACGTCCATACAGTAAATATAGCATATATACACATGTTATCAATTCTACTCGCCTCATCTCTTGCAAGCATCACCAAGCTGCGAGCAGCATCAGGGCTTGGAGTGTTTTGGTTACCATGTTTTGTTTAGTGTATTTTGTTCTAAATGCAGTGCTGTGAACTCGATCTATTTTCAAAATAGTATGAAAGCACTTGTTCATGAATTGTCTTTGAAGCATTATTTAGAACTAATGAGCACATTTTGTTTCACAAGTGGAGTGTAAAGACTCTGAAATAAAAAATACAATTAAAAAATTAAAGCCAATAGCAGAAGTTGATATTGGCTTCTCAAGCTATCTGCCAAAAAGCTAAAAAAAAAAAAAAACTTTCAAAACCTTTCATTTGACCTTTCAGAAGGACCAAACAAAAGCCATGATAATCAAAAAGGTACATTTTCTTCAAATGAACACCACTTACTCGATATCGAATCAGTAGCCTTGGTGAACCACAAGGTGAATTTCGTTTATCTTTTTATCTGCCCATTATCTTACAACACTACGAAGTTATAACGAGGTTTCTCTTATTCCATTTCTGGTTCTGATTGGTTCTGAAGTCTATCAAGAAGTAGAACGGGTAATCGAACTTGATCAGGATAAGTGCTGATTGGTTATGAAGTCTCACTATTGTTACACTCATTCTTACAACATGATGACATGGCTACTGCCTCGCTTCGCCTCTTTGAGGCAGTGGCCACAAAAAAAACAAAGAGTGGATTATACGCTGAGCTGCAGAGCAGGAGTGTGTATGAGCCAGATGTTGGTGTGTGTTTTTTATGCGTGTATGAGTGTGAAACTCACGCGCCATCTGGACTTGTTCATCTACAGGACATGATTCCAACATGTAGATGGTCAGCCTTTTCCCAGCAGATGGTGATGTGGGTCCATCCTGGACACAGAGGAACTCATTCTTCTTCTTCTATTATTATTATTATTATTATTATTATTATTATTACGACTCATTACTCGTGTTTTGTTCTTACTGTTGCGTCCTTGTCTGGCTGAACTTCATTCACAGGTGACACAGCTGTAGGAGGCACTGCATCAGTTGTAGCTGGAAGTTCTTTTGCAGCTGAAACTGGAACCACAACTGGACTGCTGTCCCCAACTGCAGCTGTCTCAACAGCTGGGACGCTTTCCAGCGCTCGCTCAGCTGAAGGAACGAAAACACATCACAGCTCATTCATTTCAGTGAAAAAACCATTATCGGTATCAATTATACTATGTGCATGCAGTCAGATTCAGAAGTACTGGCATCCTTGGTAAAGATGGGTCAGAAAGGTTATGAAAATTTGAATATTATATATACACACACAGTATATATGGCTTTATATTAACTTGTTTGCTCACCGGCCACTGTGGCTAGTGGTTTTCCTGAGTCACTAGCCATTCAGCCTTTTCACTAGCCACAATTTTGTTGCCAGGAAATCGAAGTTTTTTATTCACCATGATATGTTAAAGTTCGGAAGATCTAGATTTAATTATGAATGGCAGCGTATAATGTATCTCTACAATAGCACTCAAGTATTCAGTGCTGTTAAGGTAGCTCCCTATATGAAAACATGCAACCAATTCAGACAAAAATATAAACAGAGTATTCTGTTTATTGAACTCAAATTCAAGCCCCTTACAATATGAAATATCGTATGATATGAAAAATAACATTCAGTACAACTGAACTGATTCTAATATTAAAAGTCCAATTCAAAACATTTATCATTGAAAAACATTTGATGTTTTGATATGCAAGTATTATGTGTATTATCAAGTATTATTATGTATATTATGTATTATCTATTAATAGTGTGTGTGTGTGTGTGTGTGTGTGTGTGAACATGTGTAGAGAGAGACATTAAATGTCCTCATGACATTCATCATCAGGGCGGCACGGTGGTGTAGTGGTTAGCGCTGTCGCCTCACAGCAAGAAGGTCCTGGGTTCGAGCCCCGTGGCCGGCGAGGGCCTTTCTGTATGGAGTTTGCATGTTCTCCCCGTGTCCGTGTGGGTTTCCTCCGGGTGCTCCGGTTTCCCCCACAGTCCAAAGACATGCAGGTTAGGTTAACTGGTGACTCTAAATTGACCGTAGGTGTGAATGTGAGTGTGAATGGTTGTCTGTGTCTATGTGTCAGCCCTGTGATGACCTGGCGACTTGTCCAGGGTGTACCCCGCCTTTCGCCCGTAGTCAGCTGGGATAGGCTCCAGCTTGCCTGCGACCCTGTAGAACAGGATAAAGCGTCTAGAGATAATGAGATGAGATGAAAAAATAAATATATTATTTCTCAGCTTAAAGGAACAGTCCACCGTACTTCCATAATGAAATATGCTCTTATCTGAATTGAGACGAGCTGCTCCATACC
The DNA here is from genome assembly GCF_027579695.1 of Neoarius graeffei. Classification (NCBI taxonomy): domain Eukaryota; kingdom Metazoa; phylum Chordata; class Actinopteri; order Siluriformes; family Ariidae; genus Neoarius; species Neoarius graeffei. The sequence continues at coordinate 11,118,624 of NC_083595.1, forward strand.
TCTCCGAGCTTTGCGCGACCTCCCAGTCAGTCAGACACAGTCAGACGCGCTGTCACTCCTGTTAGCAATGTAGCTAGGCTCAGTATGGCCAATGGTATTTTTTGGGGCTGTAGTTAGATGCGACCAAACTCTTCCGCGTTTTTCCTGTTTACATAGGTTTATATGACCGATGAAACAAGTTTGAATCAATCAAGTTGATATGAAACAAGTTCAGTTACACAAATTGAAACGTAGCGAATTTCTATGCTATGGAAAGTCTGCACTATAATGACAGGCGTACTAACACCTTCTGCGCGCTTCGACAGCGCATTGATACCTTCACCTCTTGGAACTCCGTATCAATGCGCTGCCGAAGCGCGCAGAAGGTGTTAGTACGCCTGTCATTATAGTGCGGACTTTCCATAGCATAGAAAATCGCTACGTTTCAATTTGTGTAACTGAACTTGTTTCATATCACTGGTCATATAAACCTATGTAAACAGGAAAAACACGGAAGAGTTTGGTCGCATCTAACTACAGCCCCAAAAAATACCATTGGCCATACTGAGCCTAGCTACATTGCTTACAGGAGTGACAGCGCGTCTGACTGACTGGGAGGTCGCGCAAAGCTCGGAGAGGTACGGAGCAGCTCGTCTCAATTCAGATAAGAGCATATTTCATTATGGAAGTACAGTGGACTGTTCCTTTAAGGTCAATCCGTATTGTGAAATACTGTGACCTCGGCCCAGAGGCCTCGGTCTCAAGACCTCGGTCACGGTATTTCACGATACGGACCCCCCAGCTGGTAAACAATACACACACACACACGACGGTACTGTTCCGTCCCGGGTTATGAGAGATATGTTACACTGATTCTGACAACATGATGACATTGTGGCTACAGCCTACAAAAGAAACAAACAAACAAACAAAACCCTTACGAATGACTAGGTACGCCTTTTCGACCAACAGGGAACAGGTTCTTGAACCAATTCCATTCAGGATTCTTTGAACAAGAACAGAATCCGTTCTCTGTGGGTCGAAAAGGGGTAACGTCCCAGTTTGGTTATACTAAACATAGGCACGAATGGAACGCTGCTCAGCCAATCAAATTAGTGAGTCTGTATATTACTGAACTGTTGTATAATTAGTTAATTAGCTGATTATAGCTGAACCAGGGGAAAATGGTGCATTCCAGGACCACATTCAGGAACCTGTGGTGTAATGTGAACGTGGCCATGCCTCTAGTGGCTTTCCATATAGGATGCGCCATCAAAACCCTATATTCAACATCTTGAAAGAGGCTCAAGAGGAGCTCAAATGACTCTCTGAGCAGATCGGGTTTACTTTTCAGGTTTACTCCGGACTACATGTGCAGCAGTGCAGTTGTAGCCTGCCTTGTTTGTGATTTTAAAAATACAGTAAATCATTCGATAAGCCAAAGCAATAGAGTGGAAAGTTTCAACTTATGTTTACCTTGGATAACTTTGCCTAAAACATGGTGGTGTATACTGATTTTTTTTCCCCGGAATGTTTTTTTTTTTTTTTTTTTGTCGGTGTAACGGATGCCAGATTGTTAATGTATCTCAGTTCCATAGGCTACATGGTTAGGGGATCTTTTGTCCTCATTGCTTGGGCCAGATCAAACCATTAAACAAGCTTCAATTATTCTTACTCTTGCCACATACATGATTTTTTTTTTTCAAAACTGATGATATTCAGTTCAAACACCATTAAAAGTAACTTCAGGAATAGATCTCTTGTGTGATGTGTAATTCACCCTCTCATTTAAATATGTAGAAAATGTTTTGGCGCGCGCTTTGCGCATCATGGACCTCGGTGATTTTAAAATGCTGCTCCGGCCCTGATCATCTCTGCCCCTTTTTCCCTGAGCAGCAGGGTTTGAAACTCCAGCTATATGCCGCCACATAGTGCACTTGTCAGTCGTCAGCAACTTTGTTGCTTCGGTCATTAACCGCAGGTTACCGTATCACTGATTTTACCTGAGACGTTAAAGTACGTTCTAAACAATTCTAACATGTTGTCAGAATGTTTACGCAGGTGCTCATGGGAGTTGTAGGCGCGTAATGTTACATTGCAATGCGTTTATTATATCAGATGCCTTCAGAGAAAACTACAAAAAATATATTGTCATACCACAGAATAAACCACCCGCCAAAGTGGCTAGTGAGACTAAAGTCATTACCCGCCAAAGCCCAATTTTACCCGCATTTGGCGGGTGCTAATGTAAAGCCCTGATTTTATATGTATTCTAAGAGAATTTAAAAAACTTCAAAAAATTAAACTTTTTAGAGGCACAGATTTTAACTTATCCATGTATGAAAGCAGTAACATCATACATAAATCACACATGGATCCTTGAGCAGGTTATAAACTGGTATTAAAAATGCAGAAATAGTGTCGGGAACAGCGTTCTCCTGTCTTTTGTATGGTTTGTACTGTCTTACCATCAGCTCGATGCAGAAAGTTGACGAAAGTGTCGCCGCGTGAGGAGAAGGTCTTCTTGTCCCTGCACATGTGGACAGAGTGAACGGATCCTGCACGGCTCACCATCTCCACCAACATCATCTCGGTGACATCAGGGTGCAGATCACCCACATACAGTGAGGTCATTGTGGAGTTTGAGTTCATTTTACCTAGAGAGAGAGAGAAAAATCAGACTTTCAGTGGTGGAGAAAAGCAAGGAGACCAACTGAATGATGGACAGAACATTGTCAGCATCGACACGGTAACCTCCTGTTTTAAACAGACAAAGCTGAGGATAAGTACACTAAAATGCATTTCTCGATGGAGACTGGAGGAATCGTAAAACGTAAGGACCTAAAGGCTGAACGTCGGTTTCCCAAAAGCATCGCAGCAAAAAGATTATCGGTAAATGGTAGAGCAAGCAGCACAATGCACTCTCTGATCAGTATGAAGGGAAAGAAGAAGGAATGAGAACACACAGTTATGAGATTAGTGTGTGTCGTGTTAGTAAACTATTAAAACTTAAAAAAATACAAATCACTCAGTTAGTACAAGGTGACTTACTACGAAGGAGAAGATTAAATCGCTGGAAACTCGCTGTTACTCGCTGTGAAGGTTTGTGTCGCTCTGAAGCTCTGTGTGGATGTGTGGCTCTTATATAGCTGCAGATTTTGAAACATAACTAATTAAACTGTTTTCATTTAAACTAATTAAACTGTCTGAATCATGTGACCTGGGTTTTCCCCTAAACTTTAGGGGAAAACCCAGGTCACGTGACCAGGTGACATCAGCTCCCTGAGAGAGAGAGAGAGAGAGAGAGAGCATCCTGATCGCTCTGTGTTGCTCAGTAGCCCATTCAGTGTTCTGTGTGTGTGGCTTTACATCTTCTCTCCCGGACCGAGAGCTCATAGGCTCGTCAGAGTGAAGCCATCTGGCCGCCATCTTACCCCTCACATCGCGTGGATTTGGTTTGTGTGTTAAACCGTCATATCTGATCAAACTGGCCCCAAGACAAGTTTCTCCTGACTTTTTTCCCACTGCTATAATTATTTTTACGGAAATTATTTCAGTTTATCTTTCTCTTACAGTCAGGTCTGAACGGTATTTATTTGTCACATAATTCACTGTCACAATATTCATGCAGCTTGTGACCAATAAATACCGTTCAGACCTGACTGTAAGAGAAAGATAAACTGAAATAATTTCCGTTAAAATAATTATAGCAGTGGGAAAAAAGTCAGGAGAAACTTGTCTTGGGGCCAGTTTGATCAGATATGACGGTTTAACACACAAACCAAATCCACGCGATGTGAGGGGTAAGATGGCGGCCAGATGGCTTCACTCTGACGAGCCTATGAGCTCTCGGTCCGGGAGAGAAGATGTAAAGCCACACACAGAACACTGAATGGGCTACTGAGCAACACAGAGCGATCAGGATGCTCTCTCTCTCTCTCTCTCTCTCTCTCTCTCTCTCTCTCAGGGAGCTGATGTCACCTGGTCACGTGACCTGGGGTTTCCCCTAAAGTTTAGGGGAAAACCCAGGTCACAGATTCAGAAAGTTTAATTAGTTTAAATGAAAACAGTTTAATTAGTTATGTTTCAAAATCTGCAGCTATATAAGAGCCACACATCCACACAGAGCTTCAGAGCGACACAAACCTTCACAGCGAGTAACAGCGAGTTTCCAGCGATTTAATCTTCTCCTTCGTAGTAAGTCACCTTGTACTAACTGAGTGATTTGTATTTTTTTAAGTTTTAATAGTTTACTAACACGACACACACTAATCTCATAACTGTGTGTTCTCATTCCTTCTTCTTTACCTTCATACTGATCAGAGAGTGCATTGTGCTGCTTGCTCTACCATTTACCGATAATCTTTTTGCTGCGATGCTTTTGGGAAACCGACGTTCAGCCTTTAGGTCCTTACGTTTTACGATTCCTCCAGTCTCCATCGAGAAATGCATTTTAGTGTACTTATCCTCAGCTTTGTCTGTTTAAAACAGGAGGTTACCGTGTCGATGCTGACAATGTTCTGTCCATCATTCAGTTGGTCTCCTTGCTTTTCTCCACCACTGAAAGTCTGATTTTTCTCTCTCTCTCTCTAGGTAAAATGAACTCAAACTCCACAATGACCTCACTGTATGTGGGTGATCTGCACCCTGATGTCACCGAGATGATGTTGGTGGAGATGGTGAGCCGTGCAGGATCCGTTCACTCTGTCCACATGTGCAGGGACAAGAAGACCTTCTCCTCACGCGGCGACACTTTCGTCAACTTTCTGCATCGAGCTGATGGTAAGACAGTACAAACCATACAAAAGACAGGAGAACGCTGTTCCCGACACTATTTCTGCATTTTTAATACCAGTTTATAGCCTGCTCAAGGATCCATGTGTGATTTATGTATGATGTTACTGCTTTCATACATGAATAAGTTAAAATCTGTGCCTCTAAAAAGCTTAATTTTTTGAAGTTTTTAAAATTCTCTTAGAATACATATAAAATCAGGGCTTTACATTAGCACCCGCCAAATGCGGGTAAAATTGGGCTTTGGCGGGTAATGACTTTAGTCTCACTAGCCACTTCGGCGGGTGGTTTATTCTGTGGTATGACAATATATTTTTTGTAGTTTTCTCTGAAGGCATCTGATATAATAAACGCATTGCAATGTAACATTACGCGCCTACAACTCCCATGAGCACCTGCGTAAACATTCTGACAACATGTTAGAATTGTTTAGAACGTACTTTAACGTCTCAGGTAAAATCAGTGATACGGTAACCTGCGGTTAATGACCGAAGCAACAAAGTTGCTGACGACTGACAAGTGCACTATGTGGCGGCATATAGCTGGAGTTTCAAACCCTGCTGCTCAGGGAAAAAGGGGCAGAGATGATCAGGGCCGGAGCAGCATTTTAAAATCACCGAGGTCCGTGATGCGCAAAGCGCGCGCCAAAACATTTTCTCCATATTTAAATGAGAGGGTGAATTACACATCACACAAGAGATCTATTCCTGAAGTTACTTTTAATGGTGTTTGAACTGAATATCATCAGTTTTGAAAAAAAAAATCATGTATGTGGCAAGAGTAAGAATAATTGAAGCTTGTTTAATGGTTTGATCTGGCCCAAGCAATGAGGACAAAAGATCCCCTAACCATGTAGCCTATGGAACTGAGATACATTAACAATCTGGCATCCGTTACACCGACACACACACACACAAAAAAACATTCTGGGGAAAAAAATCAGTATACACCACCATGTTTTAGGCAAAGTTATCCAAGGCAAACATAAGTTGAAACTTTCCACTCTATTGCTTTGGCTTATGGAATGATTTACTGTATTTTTAAATTCACAAACAAGGCAGGCTACAACTGCACTGCTGCACATGTAGTCCGGAGTAAACCTGAAAAGTAAACCCGATCTGCTCAGAGAGTCATTTGAGCTCCTCTTGAGCCTCTTTCAAGATGTTGAATAGGGTTCTGATGGCGCATCCTATATGGAAAGCCACTAGAGGCATGGCCACGTTCACATTACACCACAGGTTCCTGAATGTGGTCCTGGAATGCACCATTTTCCCCTGGTTCAGCTATAATCAGCTAATTAACTAATTATACAACAGTTCAGTAATATACAGACTCACTAATTTGATTGGCTGAGCAGCGTTCCATTCGTGCCTATGTTTAGTATAACCAAACTGGGATGTTACCCCTTTTCGACCCACAGAGAACGGATTCTGTTCTTGTTCAAAGAATCCTGAATGGAATTGGTTCAAGAACCTGTTCCCTGTTGGTCGAAAAAGCGTACCTAGTCATTCGTAAGGGTTTTTTGTTTGTTTGTTTCTTTTGTAGGCTGTAGCCACAATGTCATCATGTTGTCAGAATCAGTGTAACATATCTCTCATAGCCCGGGACGGAACAGTACCGTCGTGTGTGTGTGTGTGTGTGTTATTTACCAGCTGGGGGGTCCGTATCGTGAAATACCGTGACCGAGGTCTTGAAAATACTGACCGAGACCTCTGGGCCGAGGTCACAGTATTTCACAATACGGACTGATCTTAAGCTGGGAAATAATATATTCATTTTTTCATCTCATCTCATTATCTCTAGACGCTTTATCCTGTTCTACAGGGTCGCAGGCAAGCTGGAGCCTATCCCAGCTGACTACGAAGTTCGAAAATGTAAATTTAATAGCTTCATGAAAGTGCGCTGATGGTTACCATGGAAACCCCTTGTCTCCTGCACTGTGTTCCTCCCCCGAGTCACGCATGTGCTCATTCGCTTTTTTGTTCTTGGTCTCAGAGCTGCGCACACCAAACAGACAGAATCAGCGTTTAACATCATTAACTTAACACTTTTTACAGAGACGTTTTAATGTTATTCTTTATTTTTTATCCAGTTGAATATTTAGCGTACCAATGTATTTTCAGCTCTTAAAAATGACTGAGGTCCGGACTGCGGGGGCCTCAGAGCTGGCTGCGGCCATGGAGATGAACAAGACAATAATAGGAAGATTCAATGACAAATGGAAGTTCGGGTGAGATTGGCTAGTTCATAGCAAAACTGAAAATACCATGTACTGTGAAGACTGTAGAAAGTCTGGCAAAGACGGGCACCAGTAATTTTAAACTCAAAACTATAAAGGACCACGAAAAGTCAAATGCACACACCGGTACTATAACATCAAAACAGGCGAAGATGGCTGGTCACTACAGGACAGCATTGCTTTCAGTCCCTGGCTGTCATGAAGTCGGCTGAGCTGGAGAGGCTGGAGCTGCTGTTTAGAAACGTTCATGCGATTGGAAAGAAGTTGATCTCGCCCCAGCTATCAACTTATGGCCTGCTGGAAGCCTCAGGTCACGAAGACCATTTTTCATGGACCATTCAGACTCATCTGATGATGAATGTAATGAGGACATTTAATGTCTCTCTCTACACATGTTCACACACACACACACACACACACACACACACACACACACACACACACACACACTATTAATAGATAATACATAATATACATAATAATACTTGATAATACACATAATACTTGCATATCAAAACATCAAATGTTTTTCAATGATAAATGTTTTGAACTGGACTTTTAATATTAGAATCAGTTCAGTTGTACTGAATGTTATTTTTCATATCATACGATATTTCATATTGTAAGGGGCTTGAATTTGAGTCCAATAAACAGAATACTCTGTTTATATTTTTGTCTGAATTGGTTGCATGTTTTCATATAGGGAGCTACCTTAACAGCACTGAATACTTGAGTGCTATTGTAGAGATACATTATACGCTGCCATTCATAATTAAATCTAGATCTTCCGAACTTTAACATATCATGGTGAATAAAAAACTTTGATTTCCTGGCAACAAAATTGTGGCTAGTGAAAAGGCTGAATGGCTAGTGACTCAGGAAAACCACTAGCCACAGTGGCCGGTGAGCAAAAAAGTTAATGTAAAGCCATATATACTGTGTGTGTATATATAATATTCAAATTTTCATAACCTTTCTGACCCATCTTTACCAAGGATGCCAGTACTTCTGAATCTGACTGCATGCACATAGTATAATTGATACCGATAATGTTTTTTTCACTGAAATGAATGAGCTGTGATGTGTTTTCGTTCCTTCAGCTGAGCGAGCGCTGGAAAGCGTCCCAGCTGTTGAGACAGCTGCAGTTGGGGACAGCAGTCCAGTTGTGGTTCCAGTTTCAGCTGCAAAAGAACTTCCAGCTACAACTGATGCAGTGCCTCCTACAGCTGTGTCACCTGTGAGTGAAGTTCAGCCAGACAAGGACGCAACAGTAAGGACAAAACACGAGTAATGAGTCGTAATAATAATAATAATAATAATAATAATAATAATAATAATAGAAGAAGAAGAATGAGTTCCTCTGTGTCCAGGATGGACCCACATCACCATCTGCTGGGAAAAGGCTGACCATCTACATGTTGGAATCATGTCCTGTAGATGAACAAGTCCAGATGGCGCGTGAGTTTCACACTCATACATGCATAAAAAACACACACCAACATCTGGCTCATACACACTCCTGCTCTGCAGCTCAGCATATAATCCACTGTTTGTTTTTGTTTTTTTTGTGGCCACTGCCTCAAAGAGGCAAAGCGAGGCAGTAGCCACTATGTAAGAATGAGTGTAACAATAATGAGACTTCGTAACCAATCAGCACTTATCCTGATCAAGTTCGATTACCCGTTCTACTTCTTGATAGACTTCAGAACCAATCAGAACCAGAAATGGAATAAGAGAAACCTCGTTATAACTTCGTAGTGTTGTAAGATAATGGGCAGATAAAAAGATAAACGAAATTCACCTTGTGGTTCACCAAGGCTACTGATTCGATATCGAGTAAGTGGTGTTCATTTGAAGAAAATGTACCTTTTTGATTATCATGGCTTTTGTTTGGTCCTTCTGAAAGGTCAAATGAAAGGTTTTGAAAGTTTTTTTTTTTAGCTTTTTGGCAGATAGCTTGAGAAGCCGATATCAAACTTCTGCTATTGGCTTTAATTTTTTAATTGTATTTTTTATTTCAGAGTCTTTACACTCCACTTGTGAAACAAAATGTGCTCATTAGTTCTAAATAATGCTTCAAAGACAATTCATGAACAAGTGCTTTCGTACTATTTTGAAAATAGATCGAGTTCACAGCACTGCATTTAGAACAAAATACACTAAACAAAACATGGTAACCAAAACACTCCAAGCCCTGATGCTGCTCGCAGCTTGGTGATGCTTGCAAGAGATGAGGCGAGTAGAATTGATAACATGTGTATATATGCTATATTTACTGTATGGACATGGGATCAGAAAACTATTTTATTTATGAACAGTAGCCACATGGACCCATAGGGTACCTTTTTTTTCTCCCCCATTATGGTTTGCGATGTGTTTCCTTGTCGAGATCGAAAATTTCTCCAAGCACCTGCTTTTAACTCATCTTGCTTTTGTTCCTCAATAATCGAGAATAGAAAGAGTCTGGCGCCTGAACCCCGCCCATGTTACATGATTGGATGGCTGGGACCATTCACTCGATTTCTGTTCTCTCACACCTCACTCACTCTCTCTGTCTGTCTGCAGATGATCACTTGTTGCCTCTTGTTGAGAAAATCCACCCGAACTTGGCAAATAAGATCACCTGGATGCTTGCAGGGAACCAGAACAATTACGAAATCATGAATATGATCAGCGATCCTGAGCTCCTGTATGCCAAAGTGAGCACACACACACACACACACACACACACACACACACACACACACACACACACACACACTCAAGCAATTTACAGAGTGTTTCATCTCTGATTCTTAAAAGCGTCTGATATTGAAATGATGAATTAACTTTGGCTATGTGGAAACAAAACCCCACCCACCAATCCCTCTTTCCTCCTCTCTCTCTGTGTGTAGGTGGATGAAATGGACGCGATCCTGAAGGCGAGGGAAGCTGGTCTCAAGCCGGTGAGGATCTTTTAATAAAAACTGGACATCTGCTGAAATTCAGTTCTGAGACACACAACTATATTTTGTATTTGATTTCTATTGAAACGTTTCGTCACATCACAGTTTACACAGAGATCAAAAACGTTCAGGAGTCGTTTCTGACCTTGTGCACTTCTCTTACAGGAAGCCGTCAAGATGCTGTTCGGTGACGAGAACAAGAAAAGAAGGAAGAAGAAGGAGTATAGATTTTAAAAAACACTGCACCCGTAATGGAAATTTCTAATAAACACTCCAGAACGCTTAGGAGTCGTCTTTTCAGTTATTTATTACAGTAGATCATATAAAAGATATATAAAATAGGAAAGGAAAGAGAAGAATAGAAGAAGACACCACTTCTGATGATGCCGAGAGTACGCGCACTCTGAGTTGTGTTTTAGGAATGTTATCTATTATACTCTGAAAGCATTCGCTCACTGCTTGTGTCGTCACGTGATTGGCTGAAGATTTTCTATGAAGTTTTACTAATGAGTGCACCTGGCGTGCTCTGGTATGTGCAGGCAGATGAGAGTTAGGGAGAGCTCAAGCTCCCTGCTTATCACCACCGAGGTCAGGAAAGGTGATTACATCATGAGAAGATGCGTAGTTAGGACGAACTCAAGCACCCTGCTCATTACCACCAAGGCCACAGAAAAGCGATTACAGCATGTGGAAAAACATCTCTTCTCAGTAACTAAGCCACTTTAGTTCAACATACAAAAACACAGAGAATAATAATGTTCATCCATTAAAATTCCCTCACACACCCAATATTGCAAGTCTTGTAAAGTGCTCTACATCTTGATTGTCATTTTATGAAGAAGTCTTTGTCACATGCACACATTTTAAATAGAATTTCAAAATAAACTTCAACATAAACTGCAAATTTATTCACTTGAAGGTTAAATTCTTAAATATTTTTATCTTGATGTATATTTTCTCATCTTTTAATGTAAAGCAGTTTGAGCTGCAGTTTCTGTACTGAAAATGCTATGTGAATAAAATGTTATGATTATTATTGTAGTTATTATTAATCAGTAAGAATTATGGTTTATCTGCATGAAAGAGGGAACTTTAACAGAGCCACAGAGTGAAAACTTGATTCTGTGAATCCGATTAAGTTGTAAATGTCCGAGTTGGATAAAGAACCTGAAGGTCCAGCTGTTCCAGGGGTTTTACTATGAACTGCTCGACTTCACACAGACACAATCTCACTGACATTGTTTCACTCATTTGCTGCTCGTGATTGCTGAGGCTTCGGGGAATATTCTTCAAATCATGTCCTGACCCATCTGAGAATAACTTCTCCAGTAGACCATGTGTCAAGTTGTGTCAGTTTTGTTTGATTATTTCTGTGCAATTTCCCCAACTTGAATAAAGGATTGTAGCATCTGGTCGAGGTTTAGGGTAACTCTTCACTCAAAGGAGTCGACAAGACAACTGTTTCCGTTTCCTCTTTTTCCTCTTTTTTTTCTTTTTATTAAAGTTCAAGGCACATCCATAAAGTTGCAATGGTAGATAGATGGTCTTTACCTCTTTAAGTCTTTAATTCTCTCTTTCGCTCTTAGCACTTTTCCTTTAGCTTTGTCTTTAATTTTCTCTTTAGGTGAAAAACCTTTGAAAATAGAAAAATAGAAAAAACACACAACAATTATTAACAGTTAAAATCCAATGCTTCTGTGCAAAATACGCATGTAAAAATGCACTATGCAAATGTGCAAATATGCCTTAAATACTTATGCAAAATAGACATATGCAGGGGAATCAGAAGCATTTTTAATGTGGGGGGGACACACTGGCAGGGGTCCTCCCCCAGAAAATTTTTAATTAATTAGATGCCATTTCCTGCATTCTGGTGTATTTGTAACAGGTTGTTAAACACGTAATTTTACCTTCAAAAGTCACTTAATTCAATGACTATTTTCGAGACTTAACAATAAGTCCTCATTTAACTAGTCCATATATTCATCAGCGGGCGGCACGGTGGTGTAGTGGTTAGCGCTGTCGCCTCACAGCAAGAAGGTCCTGGGTTCGAGCCCCGGGGCCGGCGAGGGCCTTTCTGTGTGGAGTTTGCATGTTCTCCTTGTGTCCGCGTGGGTTTCCTCCGGGTGCTCCGGTTTCCCCCACAGTCCAAAGACATGCAGGTTAGGTTAACTGGTGACTCTAAATTGACCGTAGGTGTGAGTGTGAATGGTTGTCTGTGTCTACGTGTCAGCCCTGTGATGACCTGGCGACTTGTCCAGGGTGTACCCCGCCTTTCGCCCGTAGTCAGCTGGGATAGGCTCCAGCTTGCCTGCGACCCTGTAGAAGGATAAAGCGGCTAGAGATAATGAGATGAGATGAGATATTCATCAGCCTGTTTTTAAACCCACTGCTCTGCCTAAGATAATGAGATGAATGTGACACAATTTATCATCAACAGTGACTTGCCTGCGACCCTGTAGAATAGGATAAAGTGGCTAGAGAATGACTTTATGGGTGCATTTTACTTTTTATTTTGTGTTTCCTTTTTTATTTAGTTTTAGATGTAACACAACATGCCACTGTGCCAAGCAATAGTGACACTCAACTGTATGTTTAAAAATAAGAATATTCATAATCTCACACAATGAACAGGCATGACATGGCATCATGTAAACTTCATAACACAAAATCACACTGTGTCAAGCAACGGTGACGCATAAAAAACAACTTCACACAATGAACAGGTGCAATTTTGTTAACCACCAGCAGTGACTTTAGTGGGTGCATTTTA